>NC_034184.2:89386742-89394748 GCF_002021735.2 Oncorhynchus kisutch
TTTGTGGACATTTGATAAAAATGTAGGAGAATATAAGACAATAGATGGTGGTGGTGGTGGTAGTAGGGGTGATAGCAGTGTAGTGGTGTTGGTAGTAGGGGTGATAGCAGTGTAGTGGTGGTGGTGGTAGTAGGGGTGATAGCAGTATAGTGGGGGTGGTGGTAGTAGGGGTGATAGTAGTGTAGTGGTGGTGGTGGTGGTAGTAGGGGTGATAGCAGTGTAGTGGTGTTGGTGGTGGTGGTAGTAGGGGTGATAGTAGTGTAGTGGTGGTGGTAGTAGGGGTGATAGTAGTGTAGTGGTGGTGGTGGTAGTAGGGGTGATAGCAGTATAGTGGTGGTGGTGGTAGGGGTGATAGTAGCGTAGTGGTGGTGGTGGTAGTAGGGGCGATAGTAGTGTAGTGGTGGTGGTAGTAGGGGTGATAGCAGTGTAGTGGTGGTGGTGGTAGTAGGGGTGATAGTAGTGTAGTGGTGGTGGTAGTAGGGGTGATAGCAGTGTAGTGGTGGTGGTAGTAGGGGTGATAGCAGTATAGTGGGGGTGGTGGTAGTAGGGGTGATAGTAGTGTCGTGGTGGTGGTGGTGGTAGTAGGGGTGATAGCAGTATAGTGGGGGTGGTGGTAGTAGGGGTGATAGTAGTGTCGTGGTGGTGGTGGTGGTAGTAGGGGTGATAGCAGTGTAGTGGTGGTGGTGGTGGTAGTAGGGGTGATAGTAGTGTAGTGGTGGTGGTAGTAGGGGTGATAGTAGTGTGGTGGTGGTGGTAGTAGGGGTGATAGCAGTATAGTGGTGGTGGTGGTAGGGGTGATAGTAGTGTGGTGGTGGTGGTGGTGGTAGTAGGGGTGATAGTAGTGTAGTGGTGGTGGTAGTAGGGGTGATAGTAGTGTAGTGGTGGTGGTAGTAGGGGTGATAGCAGTGTAGTGGTGGTGGTAGTAGGGGTGATATCAGTGTAGTGGTGGTGGTAGTAGGGGTGATATCAGTGTAGTGGTGGTAGTAGTAGGGGTGATATCAGTGTAGTGGTGGTGGTAGTAGGGGTGATATCAGTGTAGTGGTGGTGGTAATAGGGGTGATATCAGTGTAGTGCTGGTGGTAGTAGGGGTGATATCAGTGTAGTGGTGGTGGTAGTAGGGGTGATAGCAGTGTAGTGGTGGTGGTGGTAGTAGGGGTGATAGTAGTGTAGTGGTGGTGGTAGTAGGGGTGATATCAGTGTAGTGGTTGTGGTGGTAGTAGGGGTGATATCAGTGTAGTGGTGGTGGTGGTAGTAGGGGTGGTAGCAGTGTCGTGGTGGTGGTGGTAGGGGTGATAGTAGTGTAGTAGTGGTGGTAGTAGGGGTGATAGTAGTGTAGTGGTGGTGGTGGTAGTAGGGGTGATAGTAGTGTAGTGGTGGTGGTAGTAGGGGTGATAGTAGTGTAGTGGTTGTGGTGGTAGTAGGGGTGGTAGCAGTGTAGTGGTGGTGGTAGTAGGGGTGATAGTAGTGTAGTGGTGGTGGTGGTAGTAGGGGTGATAGTAGTGTAGTGGTGGTGGTAGTAGGGGTGATAGCAGTGTAGTGGTGGTGGTGGTAGTAGGGGTTATAGTAGTGTAGTGGTGGTGGTAGTAGGGGTGATATCAGTGTAGTGGTTGTGGTGGTAGTAGGGGTGATATCAGTGTAGTGGTGGTGGTGGTAGTAGGGGTGGTAGCAATGTCGTGGTGGTGGTGGTAGGGGTGATAGTAGTGTAGTGGTGGTGGTAGTAGGGGTGATAGTAGTGTAGTGGTGGTGGTAGTAGGGGTGATAGTAGTGTAGTGGTGGTGGTAGTAGGGGTGGTAGCAGTATAGTGGTAGTGGTAGTAGGGGTGATATCAGTGTAGTGGTGGTGGTAGTAGGGGTGATATCAGTGTAGTGGTGGTGGTAGTAGGGGTGATAGTAGTGTAGTGGTGGTGGTAGTAGGGGTGGTAGCAGTGTAGTGGTGGTGGTGGTAGTAGGGGTGATAGCAGTATAGTGGGGGTGGTGGTAGTAGGGGTGATAGTAGTGTAGTGGTGGTGGTGGTGGTAGTAGGGGTGATAGCAGTGTAGTGGTGGTGGTGGGTGGTGGTGGTAGTAGGGGTGATAGTAGTGTAGTGGTGGTGGTAGTAGGGGTGATAGTATGTAGTGGTGGTGGTGGTAGTAGGGGTGATAGCAGTATAGTGGTGGTGGTGGTAGGGGTGATAGTAGTGTAGTGTGGTGGTGGTAGTAGGGGTGATAGTAGTGTAGTGGTGGTGGTGGTGGTAGTAGGGGTGATAGTAGTGTAGTGGTGGTGGTAGTAGGGGTGATAGTAGTGTAGTGGTGGTGGTAGTAGGAGTGATAGCAGTGTAGTGGTGGTGGTAGTAGGGGTGATATCAGTGTAGTGGTGGTTGTAGTAGGGGTGATAGCAGTATTGTGGTGGTGGTAGTAGGGGTGATATCAGTGTAGTGGGTGGTGGTGGTAGGGGTGATATCAGTGTAGTGGTGGTGGTAGTAGGGGTGATATCAGTGTAGTGGTGGTGGTAGTAGGGGTGATATCAGTGTAGTGGTGGTGGTAGTAGGGGTGATAGTAGTGTAGTGGTGGTGGTAGTAGGGGTGATAGCAGTGTAGTGGTGTTGGTAGTAGGGGTGATAGCAGTGTAGTGGTGGTGGTGGTAGTAGGGGTGACAGCAGTATAGTGGGGGTGGTGGTAGTAGGGGTGATAGTAGTGTAGTGGTGGTGGTGGTGGGTAGTATGGGTGATAGCAGTGTAGTGGTGGTGGTGGTAGTAGGGGTGATAGCAGTATAGTGGTGGTGGTGGTAGGGGTGATAGTAGTGTAGTGGTGGTGGTGGTAGTAGGGGTGATAGTAGTGTAGTGGTGGTGGTAGTAGGGGTGATAGCAGTATAGTGGTGGTGGTGGTAGGGGTGATAGTAGTGTAGTGGTGGTGGTGGTAGTAGGGGTGATAGTAGTGTAGTGGTGGTGGTAGTAGGGGTGATAGCAGTGTAGTGGTGGTGGTGGTAGTAGGGGTGATAGTAGTGTAGTGGTGGTGGTAGTAGGGGTGATATCAGTGTAGTGGTTGTGGTGGTAGTAGGGGTGATATCAGTGTATTGGTGGTGGTGGTAGTAGGGGTGGTAGCAGTGTTGTGGTGGTGGTGGTAGGGGTGATAGTAGTGTAGTGGTGGTGGTAGTAGGGGTGAAAATAGTGTAGTGGTGGTGGTAGTAGGGGTGATATCAGTGTAGTGGTGGTGGTAGTAGGGGTGATAGTAGTGTAGTGGTGGTGGTGGTAGTAGGGGTGATAGTAGTGTAGTGGTTGTGGTGGTAGTAGGGGTGGTAGCAGTGTAGTGGTGGTGGTAGTAGGGGTGATAGTAGTGTAGTGGTGGTGGTGGTAGTAGGGGTGATAGTAGTGTAGTGGTGGTGGAAGTAGGGGTGATAGCAGTGTAGTGGTGGTGGTGGTAGTAGGGGTGATAGTAGTGTAGTGGTGGTGGTAGTAGGGGTGATATCAGTGTAGTGTTTGTGGTGGTAGTAGGGGTGATATCAGTGTAGTGGTGGTGGTGGTAGTAGGGGTGGTAGCAGTGTCGTGGTGGTGGTGGTAGGGGTGATAGTAGTGTAGTGGTGGTGGTAGTAGGTGTGATAGCAGTATAGTGGTGGTGGTAGTAGGGGTGATATCAGTGTAGTGGTGGTGGTAGTAGGGGTGATATCAGTGTAGTGGTGGTGGTGGTAGGGGTGATATCAGTGTAGTGGTGGTGGTAGTAGGGGTGATATCAGTGTAGTGGTGGTGGTAGTAGGGGTGATATCAGTGTAGTGGTGGTGGTAGTAGGGGTGATAGTAGTGTAGTGGTGGTGGTAGTAGGGGTGATAGCAGTGTAGTGGTGTTGGTAGTAGGGGTGATAGCAGTGTAGTGGTGGTGGTGGTAGTAGGGGTGACAGCAGTATAGTGGGGGTGGTGGTAGTAGGGGTGATAGTAGTGTAGTGGTGGTGGTGGTGGTAGTATGGGTGATAGCAGTGTAGTGGTGGTGGTGGTGGTAGTAGGGGTGATAGTAGTGTAGTGGTGGTGGTAGTAGGGGTGATAGTAGTGCAGTGGTGGTGGTAGTAGGAGTGATAGCAGTGTAGTGGTGGTGGTAGTAGGGTGATATCAGTGTAGTGGTGGTTGTAGTAGGGGTGATAGCAGTATTGTGGTGGTGGTAGTAGGGGTGATATCTGTGTAGTGGTGGTGGTGGTAGGGGTGATATCAGTGTAGTGGTGGTGGTAGTAGGGGTGATATCAGTGTAGTGGTGGTGGTAGTAGGGGTGATATCAGTGTAGTGGTGGTGGTAGTAGGGGTGATAGTAGTGTAGTGGTGGTGGTAGTAGGGGTGATAGCAGTGTAGTGGTGTTGGTAGTAGGGGTGATAGCAGTGTAGTGGTGGTGGTGGTAGTAGGGGTGACAGCAGTATAGTGGGGGTGGTGGTAGTAGGGGTGATAGTAGTGTAGTGGTGGTGGTGGTGGTAGTATGGGTGATAGCAGTGTAGTGGTGGTGGTGGTAGTAGGGGTGATAGCAGTATAGTGGTGGTGGTGGTAGGGGTGATAGTAGTGTAGTGGTGGTGGTGGTAGTAGGGGTGATAGTAGTGTAGTGGTGGTGGTAGTAGGGGTGATAGCAGTGTAGTGGTGGTGGTGGTAGTAGGGGTGATAGTAGTTGTAGTGGTGGTGGTAGTAGGGGTGATATCAGTGTAGTGGTTGTGGTGGTAGTAGGGGTGATATCAGTGTAGTGGTGGTGGTGGAAGTAGGGGTGGTAGCAGTGTTGTGGTGGTGGTGGTAGGGGTGATAGTAGTGTAGTGGTGGTGGTAGTAGGGGTGAAAATAGTGTAGTGGTGGTGGTAGTAGGGGTGATATCAGTGTAGTGGTGGTGGTAGTAGGGGTGATAGTAGTGTAGTGGTGGTGGTGGTAGTAGGGGTGATAGTAGTGTAGTGGTTGTGGTGGTAGTAGGGGTGGTAGCAGTGTAGTGGTGGTGGTAGTAGGGGTGATAGTAGTGTAGTGGTGGTGGTGGGAGTAGGGGTGATAGTAGTTGTAGTGGTGGGTGGAAGTAGGGGTGATAGCAGTGTAGTGGTGGTGGTGGTAGTAGGGGTGATAGTAGTGTAGTGGTGGTGGTAGTAGGGGTGATATCAGTGTAGTGTTTGTGGTGGTAGTAGGGGTGATATCAGTGTAGGTGGTGGTGGTGGTAGTAGGGGTGGTAGCAGTGTCGTGGTGGTGGTGGTAGGGGTGATAGTAGTGTAGTGGTGGTGGTAGTAGGGGTGATAGCAGTATAGTGGTGGTGGTAGTAGGGGTGATATCAGTGTAGTGGTGGTGGTAGTAGGGGGTGATATCAGTGTAGTGGTGGTGGTAGTAGGGGTGATAGTAGTGTAGTGGTGGTGGTAGTAGGGGGTGATAGTAGTGTAGTGGTGGTGGTGGTGGTAGTAGGGGTGATAGTAGTGTAGTGGTGGTGGTGGTAGGGGTGATAGTAGTGTAGTGGTGGTGGTGGTAGTAGGGTTGATAGTAGTGTAGTGGTCGTGGTTAGTAGGGGTGATAGCAGTGTAGTGGTGGTGGTGGTAGTAGGGGTGATAGTAGTGTAGTGGTGGTGGTAGTAGGGGTGATAGCAGTGTAGTGGTGGTGGTAGTAGGTTTGACATCAGTGTAGTGGTGGTTGTAGTAGGGGGTGATAGCAGTATAGTGGTGCTGGTAGTAGGGGTGATATCAGTGTAGTGGTGGTGGTAGTAGGGGTGATATCAGTGTAGTGGTGGTGGTAGTAGGGGTGATATCAGTGTAGTGGTGGTGGTAGTAGGGGTGATATCAGTGTAGTGGTGGTGGTAGTAGGGGTGATAGCAGTGTAGTGGTGTGGTGGTAGTAGGGGTGATAGTAGTGTAGTGGTGGTGGTAGTAGGGGTGATATCAGTGTAGTGGTTGTGGTGGTAGTAGGGGTGATATCAGTGTAGTGGTGGTGGTGGTAGTAGGGGTGGTAGCAGTGTCGTGGTGGTGGTGGTAGGGGTGATAGTAGTGTAGTGGTGGTGGTAGTAGGGGTGATAGTAGTGTAGTGGTGGTGGTAGTAGGGGTTGATAGCAGTATAGTGGTGGTGGTGGTAGTAGGGGTGATAGTAGTGTTAGTGGTGGTGGTAGTAGGGGGTGATAGCAGTGTAGTGGTGGTGGTAGTAGGGGTGATAGCAGTGTAGTGGTGTTGGTAGTAGGGGTGATAGCAGTGGGTAGTGGTGGTGGTGGGTAGTAGGGGTGATAACAGTATAGTGGGGGTGGTGTGGTAGTAGGGGTGATAGTAGTGTAGTGGTGGTGGTGGTGGTAGTAGGGGTGATAGCAGTGTAGTGGTGGTGGTGGTGGTGGTAGTAGGGGTGATAGTAGTGTAGTGGTGGTGGTAGTAGGGGTGATAGTAGTGTAGTGGTGGTTGTGGGTAGGGGTGATAGTAGTGTAGTGGTGGTGGTGGTAGTAGGGTTGATAGTAGTGTAGTGGTCGTGGTAGTAGGGGTGATAGCAGTGTAGTGGTTGATGGTGGTAGTAGGGGGTGATAGTAGTGTAGTAGTGGTGGTGGTAGTAGGGGTGATAGCAGTTGTAGTGGTGGGTGGTAGTAGGTTTGACATCAGTGTAGTGGTGGTTGTAGTAGGGGTGATAGCAGTATAGTGGTGCTGGTAGTAGGGGGTGATATCAGTGTAGTGGTGGTGTAGTAGGGGTGATATCAGTGTAGTGGTGGTGGGTAGTAGGGGTGATATCAGTGGTAGTGGTGGTGGTAGTAGGGTGATATCAGTGTAGTGGTGGTAGGTAGTAGGGGTGATAGCAGTGTAGTGGTGGTGGTGGGTAGTAGGGTGATAGTAGTGTAGTGGTGGTGGTAGTAGGGGTGATAGTAGTGTAGTTGGTGGTTGTGGTAGTAGGGGTGATAGCAGTATAGTGGTGGTGGTAGTAGGGGTGATAGCAGTGTAGTGGTGTTGGTAGTAGGGGTGATAGCAGTGTAGTGGTGGTGGTGTGGTAGTAGGGGTGGATAGCAGTATAGTGGGGGGTGGTGGTAGTAGGGTGATAGTAGTGTAGTGGTGGTGTTGGTGGTAGTAGGGGGTGATAGCATGTAGTGGTGGTGGTGGTGGTGGTAGTAGGGGTGATAGTAGGTAGTGGTGGTGGTAGTAGGGTGAAGTAGTGTAGTGGGGGGTGGTAGTAGGGGTGATAGCAGTGTAGTGGTGGTGGTGGTAGGGTGATAGTAGTGTAGTGGTGGTGGTAGTAGGGGTGATAGTAGTGTAGTGGTGGTGGTAGTAGGGGTGATAGTAGTGTAGTGGTGGTGGTAGTAGGGGTGATAGCAGTGTAGTGGTGGTGGTGGTAGTAGTGGTGATAGTAGTGTAGTGGTGGTGTAGTAGGGGTGATAGCAGTGTAGTGGTGGTGGTAGTAGGGGTGATATCAGTGTAGTGGTGGTGGTAGTAGGGGTGATATCAGTGTAGTGGTGGTGGTAGTAGGGGTGATATCAGTGTAGTGGTGGTGGTAGTAGGGGTGATAGCAGTGTAGTGGTGGTGGTGGTAGTAGGGGTGATAGTAGTGTAGTGGTGGTGGTAGTAGGGGTGATAGCAGTGTAGTTGGTGGTGTAGTAGGGGTGATATCAGTGTAGTGGTGGTGGTAGTAGGGGTGATATCAGTGTAGTGGTGGTGGTAGTAGGGGTGATATCAGTGTAGTGGTGGTGGTAGTAGGGGTGATAGTAGTGGGTTTGTGGTGGTGGTAGTAGGGGTGATAATAGTGTAGTGGTGGTGGTAGTAGGGGTGATAGCAGTGTAGTGGTGGTGGTAGTAGGGGTGATATCAGTGTAGTGGTGGTGGTAGTAGGGGTGATAGCAGTGTAGTGGGGTGGTGGTAGTAGGGGTGATAGTAGTGTAAGTGGTGGTGGTAGTAGGGGTGATACATGTGTAGTGGTGGTGGTAGTAGGGGTGATATCAGTGTAGTGGTGGTTGTAGTAGGGGTGATAGCAGTGTAGTGGTGGTGGTAGTAGGGGTGATATCAGTGTAGTGGTGGTGGTAGTAGGGGTGATAGTAGTGTAGTGGTGGTGGTAGTAGGGGTGAATAGTAAGTGGTAGTGGTGGTGGTAGTAGGTGA
>NC_034184.2:89394848-89482348 GCF_002021735.2 Oncorhynchus kisutch
CCTGTTAGATACTGGGGGACTGTAGATGTACCTGTTAATACTGGGGGACTGTAGATGTACCTGTTAGATACTGGGGGACTGTAGATGTACCTGTTAGATACTGGGGACTGTAGATGTACCTGTTAGATACTGGGGGGACTGTAGATGTACCTGTTAGATACTGGAGGACTGTAGATGTACCTGTTAGATACTGGGGGACTGTAGATGTACCTGTTAGATACTGGGGGACTGTAGATGTACCTGTTAACCTGTTAGATACTGGGGGACTGTAGATGTACCTGTTAGATACTGGGGGGACTGTAGATGTACCTGTTAGATACTGGGGGACTGTAGATGTACCTGTTAGATACTGGGGGACTGTAGATTACCTGTTAGCCTGTTAGATACTGTACTAATACCTGTTGGGGGGGGGGGACTGTAGATGTACCTGTTAACCTTTTAGATACTGGGGGACTGTAATGTACCTGTTAGATACTGGGGGACTGTAGATGTACCTGTTAGATACTGGGGGACTGTAGATGTACCTGTTAGATACTGGGGGGACAGATGTACCTGTTAGATACTGGGGGACTGTAGATGTACCTGTTAGATACTGGGGGACTGTAGATGTACCTGTTAGATACTGGGGGACTGTAGATGTACCTGTTAGATACTGGGACTGTAGATGTACCTGTTAGATACTGGGGGGACTGTAGATGTACCTGTTAGATACTGGGGGACTGTAGATGTACCTGTTAGATACTGGGGGACTGTAGATGTACCTGTTAGTACTGGGGACTGTAGATGTACCTGTTAGATACTGGGGGACTGTAGATGTACCTGTTAGATAGACGGGGGACTGTAGATGTACCTGTTAGATACTGGGGGACTGTAGATGTACCTGTTAGATACTGGGGGACTGTAGATGTACCTGTTAGATACTGGGGGACTGTAGATTACCTGTTAGATACTGGGGGACTGTAGATGTACCTGTTAGATACGGGGGGACTGTAGATGTACCTGTTAGATACTGGGGGGACTGTAGATGTACCTGTTAGATACTGGGGACTGTAGATGTACCTGTTAGATACTGGGGGGGACTGTAGATGTACCTGTTAGATACTGGGGGACTGTAGATGTACCTGTTAGATACTGGGGGGACTGTAGATGTACCTGTTAGATACTGGGGGACTGTGATGTACCTGTAACCTGTTAGATACTGGGGGACTGTAGATGTACCTGTTAGATACTGGGGGACTGTAGATGTACCTTTAGATACTGGGGGGACTGTAGATGTACCTGTTAGATACTGGGGGACTGTAGATGTACCTGTTAGCCTGTTAGATACTGGGGGGACTGTAGATGTACCTGTTACCTGTTAGATACTGGGGGGACTGTAGATGTACCTGTTAGATACTGGGGGACTGTAGATGTACCTGTTAGATACTGGGGACTGTAGATGTACCTGTTAGATACTGGGGGACTGTAGATGTACCTGTTAGATACTGGGGGACTGTAGATGTACCTGTTAGATACTGGGGACTGTAGATGTACCTGTTAGATACTGGGGGACTGTAGATGTACCTGTTACCTGTTAGATACTGGGGGACTGTAGATGTACCTGTTACATACTGGGGGGACTGTAGATGTACCCTGTTAGATACTGGGGGACTGTAGATGTACCTGTTAGATACTGGGGGGACTGTAGATGTACCTGTTAGTTGATACTGGGGGACTGTAGATGTACCTGTTAACCTGTTAGACCTGGGGGACTGTAGATGTACCTGTTAGATACTGGGGGACTGTAGATGTACCTGTTAGATACTGGGGGACTGTAGATGTACCTGTTAGATACTGGGGGGACTGTAGATGTACCTGTTAGATACTGGGGGACTGTAGATGTACCTGTTAGATACTGGGGGACTGTAGATGTACCTGTTAGATACTGGGGGACTGTAGATGTACCTGTTAGATACTGGGGGACTGTAGATGTACCTGTTACCTGTTAGATACTGGGGGACTGTAGATGTACCTGTTAGATACTGGGGGGACTGTAGATGTACCTGTTAGATACTGGGGGACTGTAGATGTACCTGTTAGATACTGGGGGGACTGTAGATGTACCTGTTAGCCTGTTAGATACTGGGGGGGGGGACTGTAGATGTACCTGTTAGATACTGGGGGGACTGTAGATGTACCTGTTAGATACTGGGGGACTGTAGATGTACCTGTTAGATACTGGGGGGACTGTAGATGTACCTGTTAGATACTGGGGGACTGTAGATGTACCTGTTAGATACTGGGGGACTGTAGATGTACCTGTTAGATACTGGGGACTGTAGATGTACCTGTTAGATACTGGGGACTGTAGATGTACCTGTTAGATACTGGGGGACTGTAGATGTACCTGTTAGATACTGGGGACTGTAGATGTACCTGTTAGATACTGGGGGGACTGTAGATGTACCTGTTAGATACTGGGGGGACTGTAGATGTACCTGTTAGATACTGGGGGGACTGTAGATGTACCTGTTAGATACTGGGGGACTGTAGATGTACCTGTTAGATACTGGGGGGACTGTAGATGTACCTGTTAGATACTGGGGGACTGTAGATGTACCTGTTAGATACTGGGGGACTGTAGATGTACCTGTTAGATACTGGGGGGACTGTAGATGTACCTGTTAGATACTGGGGGACTGTAGATGTACCTGTTAGATACTGGGGACTGTAGATGTACCTGTTAGATACTGGGGGACTGTAGATGTACCTGTTAGATACTGGGGGACTGTAGATGTACCTGTTAGATACTGGGGGACTGTAGATGTACCTGTTAGATACTGGGGACTGTAGATGTACCTGTTAGATACTGGGGGACTGTAGATGTACCTGTTAGATACTGGGGGACTGTAGATGTACCTGTTAGATACTGGGGGACTGTAGATGTACCTGTTAGATACTGGGGGGACTGTAGATGTACCTGTTAGATACTGGGGGGACTGTAGATGTACCTGTTAGATACTGGGGGACTGTAGATGTACCTGTTAGATACTGGGGGACTGTAGATGTACCTGTTAGATATGTTAGATACTGGGACTGTAGTACCTGTACCTGTTAGATACTGGGGGACTGTAGATGTACCTGTTAGATACTGGGGGACTGTAGATGTACCTGTTAGATACTGGGGGACTGTAGATGTACCTGTTAGATACTGGGGGACTGTAGATGTACCTGTTAGCCTGTTAGATACTGGGGGGACTGTAGATGTACCTGTTAGTTAGATACTGGGGGACTGTAGATGTACCTGTTAGATACTGGGGGACTGTAGATGTACCTGTTAGATACTGGGGGGACTGTAGATGTACCTGTTAGATACTGGGGGACTGTAGATGTACCTGTTAGATACTGGGGGACTGTAGATGTACCTGTTAGATACTGGGGGGACTGTAGATGTACCTGTTAGATACTGGGGGACTGTAGATGTACCTGTTAGATACTGGGGGGACTGTAGATGTACCTGTTAGATACTGGGGGACTGTAGATGTACCTGTTAGATACTGGGGGACTGTAGATGTACCTGTTAGATACTGGGGGGACTGTAGATGTACCTGTTAGATACTGGGGACTGTAGATGTACCTGTTAGATACTGGGGGACTGTAGATGTACCTGTTAGATACTGGGGGACTGTAGATGTACCTGTTAGATACTGGGGGACTGTAGATGTACCTGTTAGATACTGGGGGACTGTAGATGTACCTGTTAGATACTGGGGGACTGTAGATGTACCTGTTAGATACTGGGGGGACTGTAGATGTACCTGTTAGCCTGTTAGATACTGGGGGACTGTAGATGTACCTGTTACCTGTTAGATACTGGGGGACTGTAGATGTACCTGTTAGATACTGGGGGACTGTAGATGTACCTGTTAGATACTGGGGGACTGTAGATGTACCTGTTAGATACTGGGGGGACTGTAGATGTACCTGTTAGATACTGGGGGACTGTAGATGTACCTGTTAGATACTGGGGGACTGTAGATGTACCTGTTAGATACTGGGGGGACTGTAGATGTACCTGTTAGATACTGGGGGACTGTAGATGTACCTGTTAGATACTGGGGACTGTAGATGTACCTGTTAGATACTGGGGGACTGTAGATGTACCTGTTAGATACTGGGGGACTGTAGATGTACCTGTTAGATACTGGGGGACTGTAGATGTACCTGTTAGATACTGGGGGACTGTAGATGTACCTGTTAGATACTGGGGGACTGTAGATGTACCTGTTAGATACTGGGGGACTGTAGATGTACCTGTTAGATACTGGGGGACTGTAGATGTACCTGTTAGATACTGGGGGACTGTAGATGTACCTGTTAGAGATACTGGGGGGACTGTAGATGTACCTGTTAGAGATACTGGGGGGACTGTAGATGTACCTGTTAGTTAGATACTGGGGGACTGTAGATGTACCTGTTAGATACTGGGGGACTGTAGATGTACCTGTTAGATACTGGGGGACTGTAGATGTACCTGTTAGATACTGGGGGACTGTAGATGTACCTGTTAGATACTGGGGGGACTGTAGATGTACCTGTTAGATACTGGGGGACTGTAGATGTACCTGTTACCTGTTAGATACTGGGGGACTGTAGATGTACCTGTTACCTGTTAGATACTGGGGGACTGTAGATGTACCTGTTAGAGATACTGGGGGACTGTAGATGTACCTGTTAGATACTGGGGGGACTGTAGATGTACCTGTTAGATACTGGGGGACTGTAGATGTACCTGTTAGATACTGGGGGACTGTAGATGTACCTGTTAGATACTGGGGGACTGTAGATGTACCTGTTAGATACTGGGGGGACTGTAGATGTACCTGTTAGATACTGGGGGACTGTAGATGTACCTGTTAGATACTGGGGGACTGTAGATGTACCTGTTAGAGATACTGGGGGACTGTAGATGTACCTGTTAGATACTGGGGGACTGTAGATGTACCTGTTAGATACTGGGGGACTGTAGATGTACCTGTTAGATACTGGGGGACTGTAGATGTACCTGTTAGATACTGGGGGACTGTAGATGTACCTGTTAGATACTGGGGGACTGTAGATGTACCTGTTAGATACTGGGGGACTGTAGATGTACCTGTTAGATACTGGGGGGACTGTAGATGTACCTGTTAGATACTGGGGGACTGTAGATGTACCTGTTAGATACTGGGGGACTGTAGATGTACCTGTTAGATACTGGGGGGACTGTAGATGTACCTGTTAGATACTGGGGGACTGTAGATGTACCTGTTAGATACTGGGGGGACTGTAGATGTACCTGTTAGATACTGGGGGACTGTAGATGTACCTGTTCCTGTTAGATACTGGGGGACTGTAGATGTACCTGTTAGATACTGGGGGGACTGTAGATGTACCTGTTAGATACTGGGGGACTGTAGATGTACCTGTTAGATACTGGGGGACTGTAGATGTACCTGTTAGATACTGGGGGGACTGTAGATGTACCTGTTAGATACTGGGGGACTGTAGATGTACCTGTTAGATACTGGGGGACTGTAGATGTACCTGTTAGATACTGGGGGACTGTAGATGTACCTGTTAGATACTGGGGGACTGTAGATGTACCTGTTAGATACTGGGGGACTGTAGATGTACCTGTTAGATACTGGGGGGACTGTAGATGTACCTGTTAGATACTGGGGGACTGTAGATGTACCTGTTAGATACTGGGGGACTGTAGATGTACCTGTTAGATACTGGGGGACTGTAGATGTACCTGTTAGATACTGGGGGACTGTAGATGTACCTGTTAGATACTGGGGGACTGTAGATGTACCTGTTAGATACTGGGGGACTGTAGATGTACCTGTTAGATACTGGGGGGACTGTAGATGTACCTGTTAGATACTGGGGGACTGTAGATGTACCTGTTAGATACTGGGGGGACTGTAGATGTACCTGTTAGATACTGGGGGACTGTAGATGTACCTGTTAGATACTGGGGGACTGTAGATGTACCTGTTAGATACTGGGGGACTGTAGATGTACCTGTTAGCCTGTTAGATACTGGGGGACTGTAGATGTACCTGTTAGATACTGGGGGGACTGTAGATGTACCTGTTAGATACTGGGGGACTGTAGATGTACCTGATATCCTTTTAGATACTGGGGGACTGTAGATGTACCTGTTAGATACTGGGGGACTGTAGATGTACCTGTTAGATACTGGGGGGACTGTAGATGTACCTGTTAGATACTGGGGGACTGTAGATGTACCTGTTAGATACTGGGGGACTGTAGATGTACCTGTTAGATACTGGGGGACTGTAGATGTACCTGTTAGATACTGGGGGACTGTAGATGTACCTGTTAGATACTGGGGGGACTGTAGATGTACCTGTTAGATACTGGGGGACTGTAGATGTACCTGTTAGATACTGGGGGACTGTAGATGTACCTGTTAGATACTGGGGGGACTGTAGATGTACCTGTTAGATACTGGGGGACTGTAGATGTACCTGTTAGATACTGGGGGGACTGTAGATGTACCTGTTAGATACTGGGGGACTGTAGATGTACCTGTTAGATACTGGGGGACTGTAGATGTACCTGTTAGATACTGGGGGACTGTAGATGTACCTGTTAGATACTGGGGGGACTGTAGATGTACCTGTTAGATACTGGGGGACTGTAGATGTACCTGTTAGATACTGGGGGGACTGTAGATGTACCTGTTAGATACTGGGGGGACTGTAGATGTACCTGTTAGAGATACTGGGGGGACTGTAGATGTACCTGTTAGAGATACTGGGGGGACTGTAGATGTACCTGTTAGATACTGGGGGACTGTAGATGTACCTGTTAGATACTGGGGGACTGTAGATGTACCTGTTAGATACTGGGGGACTGTAGATGTACCTGTTAGATACTGGGGGACTGTAGATGTACCTGTTAGATACTGGGGGGACTGTAGATGTACCTGTTAGATACTGGGGGGACTGTAGATGTACCTGTTAGAGATACTGGGGGACTGTAGATGTACCTGTTAGATACTGGGGGACTGTAGATGTACCTGTTAGATACTGGGGGACTGTAGATGTACCTGTTAGATACTGGGGGACTGTAGATGTACCTGTTAGATACTGGGGGGACTGTAGATGTACCTGTTAGATACTGGGGGACTGTAGATGTACCTGTTAGATACTGGGGGACTGTAGATGTACCTGTTAGATACTGGGGGACTGTAGATGTACCTGTTAGATACTGGGGGACTGTAGATGTACCTGTTAGATACTGGGGGGACTGTAGATGTACCTGTTAGATACTGGGGGACTGTAGATGTACCTGTTAGATACTGGGGGACTGTAGATGTACCTGTTAGATACTGGGGGACTGTAGATGTACCTGTTAGATACTGGGGGACTGTAGATGTACCTGTTAGATACTGGGGGACTGTAGATGTACCTGTTAGATACTGGGGGGACTGTAGATGTACCTGTTAGATACTGGGGGACTGTAGATGTACCTGTTAGCCTGTTAGATACTGGGGGACTGTAGATGTACCTGTTACCTGTTAGATACTGGGGGGACTGTAGATGTACCTGTTAGATACTGGGGGACTGTAGATGTACCTGTTAGATACTGGGGGACTGTAGATGTACCTGTTAGATACTGGGGGACTGTAGATGTACCTGTTAGATACTGGGGGACTGTAGATGTACCTGTTAGATACTGGGGGGACTGTAGATGTACCTGTTAGATACTGGGGGACTGTAGATGTACCTGTTAGATACTGGGGGACTGTAGATGTACCTGTTAGATACTGGGGGACTGTAGATGTACCTGTTAGATACTGGGGGACTGTAGATGTACCTGTTAGATACTGGGGGACTGTAGATGTACCTGTTAGATACTGGGGGGACTGTAGATGTACCTGTTAGATACTGGGGGACTGTAGATGTACCTGTTAGATACTGGGGGACTGTAGATGTACCTGTTAGATACTGGGGGACTGTAGATGTACCTGTTAGATACTGGGGGACTGTAGATGTACCTGTTAGATACTGGGGGGACTGTAGATGTACCTGTTAGATACTGGGGGACTGTAGATGTACCTGTTAGATACTGGGGGACTGTAGATGTACCTGTTAGATACTGGGGGACTGTAGATGTACCTGTTAGATACTGGGGGACTGTAGATGTACCTGTTAGATACTGGGGGACTGTAGATGTACCTGTTAGATACTGGGGGACTGTAGATGTACCTGTTAGATACTGGGGGGACTGTAGATGTACCTGTTAGATACTGGGGGGACTGTAGATGTACCTGTTAACCTGTTAGATACTGGGGGGACTGTAGATGTACCTGTTAGATACTGGGGGACTTGTAGATGTACCTGTTAGATACTGGGGACTGTAGATGTACCTGTTAGATACTGGGGGGACTGTAGATGTACCTGTTAGATACTGGGGGACTGTAGATGTACCTGTTAGATACTGGGGGACTGTAGATGTACCTGTTAGATACTTGGGGACTGTAGATGTACCTGTTAACCTGTTAGATACTGGGGGACTGTAGATGTACCTGTTAGATACTGGGGGGACTGTAGATGTACCTGTTAGATACTGGGGGGACTGTAGATGTACCTGTTAGATACTGGGGGGACTGTAGATGTACCTGTTAGCCTGTTAGATACTGGGGGGACTGTAGATGTACCTGTTAACCTGTTAGATACTGGGGGGACTGTAGATGTACCTGTTAGATACTGGGGGACTGTAGATGTACCTGTTAGATACTGGAGGGACTGTAGATGTACCTGTTAGATACTGGGGGACTGTAGATGTACCTGTTAGATACTGGGGGGACTGTAGATGTACCTGTTAGATACTGGAGGACTGTAGATGTACCTGTTAGATACTGGGGGGACTGTAGATGTACCTGTTAGATACTTGGGGACTGTAGATGTACCTGTTAACCTGTTAGATACTGGGGGACTGTAGATGTACCTGTTAGATACTGGGGGGACTGTAGATGTACCTGTTAGATACTGGGGGGACTGTAGATGTACCTGTTAGATACTGGGGGGACTGTAGATGTACCTGTTAGCCTGTTAGATACTGGGGGGGGGGGACTGTAGATGTACCTGTTAACCTGTTAGATACTGGGGGGACTGTAGATGTACCTGTTAGATACTGGGGGACTGTAGATGTACCTGTTAGATACTGGGGGGACTGTAGATGTACCTGTTAGATACTGGGGGACTGTAGATGTACCTGTTAGATACTGGGGGGACTGTAGATGTACCTGTTAGATACTGGGGGGACTGTAGATGTACCTGTTAGATACTGGGGGGACTGTAGATGTACCTGTTAGATACTGGGGGACTGTAGATGTACCTGTTAGATACTGGGGGGACTGTAGATGTACCTGTTAGATACTGGGGGGACTGTAGATGTACCTGTTAGATACTGGGGGGACTGTAGATGTACCTGTTAGATACTGGGGGGACTGTAGATGTACCTGTTAGCCTGTTAGATACTGGGGGACTGTAGATGTACCTGTTAGATACTGGGGGGACTGTAGATGTACCTGTTAGATACTGGGGGGACTGTAGATGTACCTGTTAGATACTGGGGGACTGTAGATGTACCTGTTAGATACTGGGGGGACTGTAGATGTACCTGTTAGATACTGGGGGGACTGTAGATGTACCTGTTAGATACTGGGGGACTGTAGATGTACCTGTTAGATACTGGGGGACTGTAGATGTACCTGTTAGATACTGGGGGACTGTAGATGTACCTGTTAGATACTGGGGGACTGTAGATGTACCTGTTAGATACTGGGGGGACTGTAGATGTACCTGTTAGATACTGGGGGACTGTAGATGTACCTGTTAGATACTGGGGGACTGTAGATGTACCTGTTAGATACTGGGGGGACTGTAGATGTACCTGTTAGATACTGGGGACTGTAGATGTACCTGTTAGATACTGGGGGGACTGTAGATGTACCTGTTAGATACTGGGGGACTGTAGATGTACCTGTTAGATACTGGGGGGACTGTAGATGTACCTGTTAGATACTGGGGGACTGTAGATGTACCTGTTAACCTGTTAGATACTGGGGGACTGTAGATGTACCTGTTAGATACTGGGGGGACTGTAGATGTACCTGTTAGATACTGGGGGGACTGTAGATGTACCTGTTAGATACTGGGGGGACTGTAGATGTACCTGTTAGCCTGTTAGATACTGGGGGACTGTAGATGTACCTGTTAACCTGTTAGATACTGGGGGGACTGTAGATGTACCTGTTAGATACTGGGGGACTGTAGATGTACCTGTTAGATACTGGGGGGACTGTAGATGTACCTGTTAGATACTGGGGGACTGTAGATGTACCTGTTAGATACTGGGGGACTGTAGATGTACCTGTTAGATACTGGGGGGACTGTAGATGTACCTGTTAGATACTGGGGGACTGTAGATGTACCTGTTAGATACTGGGGGACTGTAGATGTACCTGTTAGATACTGGGGGACTGTAGATGTACCTGTTAGATACTGGGGGACTGTAGATGTACCTGTTAGATACTGGGGGGACTGTAGATGTACCTGTTAGATACTGGGGGACTGTAGATGTACCTGTTAGATACTGGGGGACTGTAGATGTACCTGTTAGATACTGGGGGACTGTAGATGTACCTGTTAGATACTGGGGACTGTAGATGTACCTGTTAGATACTGGGGGGACTGTAGATGTACCTGTTAGATACTGGAGGACTGTAGATGTACCTGTTAGATACTGGGGGGACTGTAGATGTACCTGTTAGATACTGGGGGACTGTAGATGTACCTGTTAACCTGTTAGATACTGGGGGACTGTAGATGTACCTGTTAGATACTGGGGGGACTGTAGATGTACCTGTTAGATACTGGGGGGACTGTAGATGTACCTGTTAGATACTGGGGGGACTCTAGATGTACCTGTTAGCCTGTTAGATACTGGGGGTTGACTGTAGATGTACCTGTTAACCTGTTAGATACTGGGGGGACTGTAGATGTACCTGTTAGATACTGGGGGGACTGTAGATGTACCTGTTAGATACTGGGGGGACTGTAGATGTACCTGTTAGATACTGGGGGACTGTAGATGTACCTGTTAGATACTGGGGGACTGTAGATGTACCTGTTAGATACTGGGGGACTGTAGATGTACCTGTTAGATACTGGGGGACTGTAGATGTACCTGTTAGATACTGGGGGGACTGTAGATGTACCTGTTAGATACTGGGGGACTGTAGATGTACCTGTTAGATACTGGGGGACTGTAGATGTACCTGTTAGATACTGGGGGGACTGTAGATGTACCTGTTAGATACTGGGGACTGTAGATGTACCTGTTAGATACTGGGGGGACTGTAGATGTACCTGTTAGATACTGGGGGACTGTAGATGTACCTGTTAGATACTGGGGGGACTGTAGATGTACCTGTTAGATACTGGGGGGACTGTAGATGTACCTGTTAGATACTGGGGGACTGTAGATGTACCTGTTAGATACTGGAGGGACTGTAGATGTACCTGTTAGCCTGTTAGATACTGGGGGACTGTAGATGTACCTGTTAACCTGTTAGATACTGGGGGGACTGTAGATGTACCTGTTAGATACTGGGGGACTGTAGATGTACCTGTTAGATACTGGGGGGACTGTAGATGTACCTGTTAGATACTGGGGGACTGTAGATGTACCTGTTAGATACTGGGGGACTGTAGATGTACCTGTTAGATACTGGGGGACTGTAGATGTACCTGTTAGATACTGGGGGACTGTAGATGTACCTGTTAGATACTGGGGGACTGTAGATGTACCTGTTAGATACTGGGGGGACTGTAGATGTACCTGTTAGATACTGGGGGGACTGTAGATGTACCTGTTAGATACTGGGGGACTGTAGATGTACCTGTTAGATACTGGGGGACTGTAGATGTACCTGTTAGATACTGGGGGACTGTAGATGTACCTGTTAGATACTGGGGGACTGTAGATGTACCTGTTAGATACTGGGGGACTGTAGATGTACCTGTTAGATACTGGGGGACTGTAGATGTACCTGTTAGCCTGTTAGATACTGGGGGGACTGTAGATGTACCTGTTAGCCTGTTAGATACTGGGGGGGGGACTGTAGATGTACCTGTTAACCTGTTAGATACTGGGGGGACTGTAGATGTACCTGTTAGATACTGGGGGACTGTAGATGTACCTGTTAGATACTGGGGGGACTGTAGATGTACCTGTTAGATACTGGGGGACTGTAGATGTACCTGTTAGATACTGGGGGGACTGTAGATGTACCTGTTAGATACTGGGGGGACTGTAGATGTACCTGTTAGCCTGTTAGATACTGGGGGGACTGTAGATGTACCTGTTAGCCTGTTAGATACTGGGGGGACTGTAGATGTACCTGTTAGCCTGTTAGATACTGGGGGGACTGTAGATGTACCTGTTAGATACTGGGGGACTGTAGATGTACCTGTTAGATACTGGGGGGACTGTAGATGTACCTGTTAGATACTGGGGGACTGTAGATGTACCTGTTAGATACTGGGGGACTGTAGATGTACCTGTTAGATACTGGGGGACTGTAGATGTACCTGTTAGATACTGGGGGACTGTAGATGTACCTGTTAGATACTGGAGGACTGTAGATGTACCTGTTAGCCTGTTAGATAATGTGGGGACTGTAGATGTACCTGTAGATGTGTATAAGAGACAGGTTAGATACTGGGGGACTGTAGATGTACCTGTTAGATACTGGGGGGACTGTAGATGTACCTGTTAGATACTGGGGGACTGTAGATGTACCTGTTAGATACTGGGGGACTGTAGATGTACCTGTTAGATACTGGGGGACTGTAGATGTACCTGTTAGATACTGGGGGGACTGTAGATGTACCTGTTAGATACTGGGGGGACTGTAGATGTACCTGTTAGATACTGGGGGACTGTAGATGTACCTGTTAGATACTGGGGGACTGTAGATGTACCTGTTAGATACTGGGGGGACTGTAGATGTACCTGTTAGATACTGGGGGGACTGTAGATGTACCTGTTAGATACTGGGGGACTGTAGATGTACCTGTTAGATACTGGGGGGACTGTAGATGTACCTGTTAGCCTGTTAGATACTGGGGGACTGTAGATGTACCTGTTAGATACTGGGGGGACTGTAGATGTACCTGTTAGATACTGGGGGACTGTAGATGTACCTGTTAGATACTGGGGGACTGTAGATGTACCTGTTAGATACTGGGGGACTGTAGATGTACCTGTTAGATACTGGGGGGACTGTAGATGTACCTGTTAGATACTGGGGGACTGTAGATGTACCTGTTAGATACTGGGGGACTGTAGATGTACCTGTTAGATACTGGAGGGACTGTAGATGTACCTGTTAGATACTGGGGGACTGTAGATGTACCTGTTAGATACTGGGGGGACTGTAGATGTACCTGTTAGATACTGGGGGACTGTAGATGTACCTGTTAGATACTGGGGGACTGTAGATGTACCTGTTAGATACTGGGGGGACTGTAGATGTACCTGTTAGATACTGGGGACTGTAGATGTACCTGTTAGATGCTGGGGGGACTGTAGATGTACCTGTTAGATACTGGAGGACTGTAGATGTACCTGTTAGATACTGGGGGGACTGTAGATGTACCTGTTAGATACTGGGGGACTGTAGATGTACCTGTTAACCTGTTAGATACTGGGGGACTGTAGATGTACCTGTTACATACTGGGGGGACTGTAGATGTACCTGTTAGATACTGGGGGGACTGTAGATGTACCTGTTAGATACTGGGGGGACTGTAGATGTACCTGTTAGCCTGTTAGATACTGGGGGGACTGTAGATGTACCTGTTAACCTGTTAGATACTGGGGGGACTGTAGATGTACCTGTTAGATACTGGGGGGACTGTAGATGTACCTGTTAGATACTGGGGGGACTGTAGATGTACCTGTTAGATACTGGGGGACTGTAGATGTACCTGTTAGATACTGGGGGACTGTAGATGTACCTGTTAGATACTGGGGGACTGTAGATGTACCTGTTAGATACTGGGGGACTGTAGATGTACCTGTTAGATACTGGGGGGACTGTAGATGTACCTGTTAGATACTGGGGGACTGTAGATGTACCTGTTAGATACTGGGGGACTGTAGATGTACCTGTTAGATACTGGGGGGACTGTAGATGTACCTGTTAGATACTGGGGACTGTAGATGTACCTGTTAGATACTGGGGGGACTGTAGATGTACCTGTTAGATACTGGGGACTGTAGATGTACCTGTTAGATACTGGGGGGACTGTAGATGTACCTGTTAGATACTGGGGGGACTGTAGATGTACCTGTTAGATACTGGGGGGACTGTAGATGTACCTGTTAGATACTGGAGGGACTGTAGATGTACCTGTTAGCCTGTTAGATACTCGGGGGACTGTAGATGTACCTGTTAACCTGTTAGATACTGGGGGGACTGTAGATGTACCTGTTAGATACTGGGGGGACTGTAGATGTACCTGTTAGATACTGGGGGGACTGTAGATGTACCTGTTAGATACTGGGGGGACTGTAGATGTACCTGTTAGATACTGGGGGACTGTAGATGTACCTGTTAGATACTGGGGGACTGTAGATGTACCTGTTAGATACTGGGGGACTGTAGATGTACCTGTTAGATACTGGGGGACTGTAGATGTACCTGTTAGATACTGGGGGACTGTAGATGTACCTGTTAGATACTGGGGGACTGTAGATGTACCTGTTAGATACTGGGGGGACTGTAGTTGTACCTGTTAGATACTGGGGGACTGTAGATGTACCTGTTAGATACTGGGGGACTGTAGATGTACCTGTTAGATACTGGGGGACTGTAGATGTACCTGTTAGATACTGGGGGACTGTAGATGTACCTGTTAGATACTGGGGGACTGTAGATGTACCTGTTAGATACTGGAGGACTGTAGATGTACCTGTTAGCCTGTTAGATACTGGGGGGACTGTAGATGTACCTGTTAGCCTGTTAGATACTGGGGGGGGACTGTAGATGTACCTGTTAACCTGTTAGATACTGGGGGGACTGTAGATGTACCTGTTAGATACTGGGGGACTGTAGATGTACCTGTTAGATACTGGGGGACTGTAGATGTACCTGTTAGATACTGGGGGACTGTAGATGTACCTGTTAGATACTGGGGGGACTGTAGATGTACCTGTTAGATACTGGGGGGACTGTATATGTACCTGTTAGCCTGTTAGATACTGGGGGGACTGTAGATGTACCTGTTAGCCTGTTAGATACTGGGGGGACTGTAGATGTACCTGTTAGCCTGTTAGATACTGGGGGGACTGTAGATGTACCTGTTAGATACTGGGGGACTGTAGATGTACCTGTTAGATACTGGGGGACTGTAGATGTACCTGTTAGATACTGGGGGACTGTAGATGTACCTGTTAGATACTGGGGGACTGTAGATGTACCTGTTAGATACTGGGGGACTGTAGATGTACCTGTTAGATACTGGGGGACTGTAGATGTACCTGTTAGATACTGGAGGACTGTAGATGTACCTGTTAGCCTGTTAGATAATGTGGGGACTGTAGATGTACCTGTTAGATACTGGAGGACTGTAGATGTACCTGTTAGATACTGGGGGGACTGTAGATGTACCTGTTAGATACTGGGGGACTGTAGATGTACCTGTTAGATACTGGGGGACTGTAGTTGTACCTGTTAGATACTGGGGGACTGTAGATGTACCTGTTAGATACTGGGGGACTGTAGATGTACCTGTTAGATACTGGGGGGACTGTAGATGTACCTGTTAGATACTGGGGGACTGTAGATGTACCTGTTAGATACTGGGGGGACTGTAGATGTACCTGTTAGATACTGGGGGACTGTAGATGTACCTGTTAGATACTGGGGGACTGTAGATGTACCTGTTAGATACTGGGGGACTGTAGATGTACCTGATAGCCTGTTAGATACTGGGGGGACTGTAGATGTACCTGTTAGATACTGGGGGACTGTAGATGTACCTGTTAGATACTGGGGGACTGTAGATGTACCTGTTAGATACTGGGGGACTGTAGATGTACCTGTTAGATACTGGGGGGACTGTAGATGTACCTGTTAGATACTGGGGGGACTGTAGATTTACCTGTTAGCCTTTTAGATACTGGGGGGACTGTAGATGTACCTGTTAGCCTGTTAGATACTGAGGGGACTGTAGATGTACCTGTTAGCCTGTTAGATACTCGGGGGACTGTAGATGTACCTGTTAACCTGTTAGATACTGGGGGGACTGTAGATGTACCTGTTAGATACTGGGGGACTGTAGATGTACCTGTTAGATACTGGGGGACTGTAGATGTACCTGTTAGATACTGGGGGACTGTAGATGTACCTGTTAGATACTGGGGGACTGTAGATGTACCTGTTAGATACTGGGGGACTGTAGATGTACCTGTTAGATACTGGAGGACTGTAGATGTACCTGTTAGCCTGTTAGATAATGTGGGGACTGTAGATGTACCTGTTAGATACTGGAGGACTGTAGATGTACCTGTTAGATACTGGGGGGACTGTAGATGTACCTGTTAGATACTGGGGGACTGTAGATGTACCTGTTAGATACTGGGGGACTGTAGTTGTACCTGTTAGATACTGGGGGACTGTAGATGTACCTGTTAGATACTGGGGGACTGTAGATGTACCTGTTAGATACTGGGGGGACTGTAGATGTACCTGTTAGATACTGGGGGGACTGTAGATGTACCTGTTAGCCTGTTAGATACTGGGGGGACTGTAGATGTACCTGTTAGCCTGTTAGATACTGGGGGGACTGTAGATGTACCTGTTAGCCTGTTAGATACTGGGGGGACTGTAGATGTACCTGTTAACCTGTTAGATACTGGGGGGACTGTAGATGTACCTGATAGATACTGGGGGACTGTAGATGTACCTGTTAGATACTGGGGGACTGTAGATGTACCTGTTAGATACTGGGGGACTGTAGATGTACCTGTTAGATACTGGGGGACTGTAGATGTACCTGTTAGATACTGGGGGGACTGTAGATGTACCTGTTAGCCTTTTAGATACTGGGGGGACTGTAGATGTACCTGTTAGCCTGTTAGATACTGAGGGGACTGTAGATGTACCTGTTAGCCTGTTAGATACTCGGGGGACTGTAGATGTACCTGTTAACCTGTTAGATACTGGGGGGACTGTAGATGTACCTGTTAGATACTGGGGGACTGTAGATGTACCTGTTAGATACTGGGGGACTGTAGATGTACCTGTTAGATACTGGGGGACTGTAGATGTACCTGTTAGATACTGGGGGACTGTAGATGTACCTGTTAGATACTGGGGGACTGTAGATGTACCTGTTAGATACTGGAGGACTGTAGATGTACCTGTTAGCCTGTTAGATAATGTGGGGACTGTAGATGTACCTGTTAGATACTGGAGGACTGTAGATGTACCTGTTAGATACTGGGGGGACTGTAGATGTACCTGTTAGATACTGGGGGACTGTAGATGTACCTGTTAGATACTGGGGGACTGTAGTTGTACCTGTTAGATACTGGGGGACTGTAGATGTACCTGTTAGATACTGGGGGGACTGTAGATGTACCTGTTAGATACTGGGGGGACTGTAGATGTACCTGTTAGATACTGGGGGGACTGTAGATGTACCTGTTAGCCTGTTAGATACTGGGGGGACTGTAGATGTACCTGTTAGCCTGTTAGATACTGGGGGACTGTAGATGTACCTGTTAGCCTGTTAGATACTGGGGGGACTGTAGATGTACCTGTTAACCTGTTAGATACTGGGGGGACTGTAGATGTACCTGTTAGATACTGGGGGACTGTAGATGTACCTGTTAGATACTGGGGGACTGTAGATGTACCTGTTAGATACTGGGGGACTGTAGATGTACCTGTTAGATACTGGGGGGACTGTAGATGTACCTGTTAGATACTGGGGGACTGTAGATGTACCTGTTAGCCTTTTAGATACTGGGGGGACTGTAGATGTACCTGTTAGCCTGTTAGATACTGAGGGGACTGTAGATGTACCTGTTAGCCTGTTAGATACTCGGGGGACTGTAGATGTACCTGTTAACCTGTTAGATACTGGGGGGACTGTAGATGTACCTGTTAGATACTGGGGGACTGTAGATGTACCTGTTAGATACTGGGGGACTGTAGATGTACCTGTTAGATACTGGGGGACTGTAGATGTACCTGTTAGATACTGGGGGACTGTAGATGTACCTGTTAGATACTGGGGGACTGTAGATGTACCTGTTAGATACTGGAGGACTGTAGATGTACCTGTTAGCCTGTTAGATACTGTGGGGACTGTAGATGTACCTGTTAGATACTGGAGGACTGTAGATGTACCTGTTAGATACTGGGGGGACTGTAGATGTACCTGTTAGATACTGGGGGACTGTAGATGTACCTGTTAGATACTGGGGGACTGTAGATGTACCTGTTAGATACTGGGGGACTGTAGATGTACCTGTTAGATACTGGGGGACTGTAGATGTACCTGTTAGATACTGGGGGGACTGTAGATGTACCTGTTAGATACTGGGGGGACTGTAGATGTACCTGTTAGCCTGTTAGATACTGGGGGGACTGTAGATGTACCTGTTAGCCTGTTAGATACTGGGGGGACTGTAGATGTACCTGTTAGCCTGTTAGATACTGGGGGACTGTAGATGTACCTGTTAACCTGTTAGATACTGGGGGGACTGTAGATGTACCTGTTAGATACTGGGGGACTGTAGATGTACCTGTTAGATACTGGGGGACTGTAGATGTACCTGTTAGATACTGGGGGACTGTAGATGTACCTGTTAGATACTGGGGGACTGTAGATGTACCTGTTAGATACTGGGGGACTGTAGATGTACCTGTTAGCCTGTTAGATAATGTGGGGACTGTAGATGTACCTGTTAGATACTGGAGGACTGTAGATGTACCTGTTAGATACTGGGGGACTGTAGATGTACCTGTTAGATACTGGGGGACTGTAGATGTACCTGTTAGATACTGGGGGACTGTAGATGTACCTGTTAGATACTGGGGGACTGTAGTTGTACCTGTTAGATACTGGGGGACTGTAGATGTACCTGTTAGATACTGGGGGGACTGTAGATGTACCTGTTAGATACTGGGGGACTGTAGATGTACCTGTTAGATACTGGGGGGACTGTAGATGTACCTGTTAGCCTGTTAGATACTGGGGGGACTGTAGATGTACCTGTTAGCCTGTTAGATACTGGGGGACTGTAGATGTACCTGTTAGCCTGTTAGATACTGGGGGACTGTAGATGTACCTGTTAGATACTGGGGGACTGTAGATGTACCTGTTAGATACTGGGGGGACTGTAGATGTACCTGTTAGATACTGGGGGACTGTAGATGTACCTGTTAGATACTGGGGGGACTGTAGATGTACCTGTTAGCCTGTTAGATACTGGGGGACTGTAGATGTACCTGTTAGCCTGTTAGATACTGGGGGGACTGTAGATGTACCTGTTAGATACTGGGGGGACTGTAGATGTACCTGTTAACCTGTTAGATACTGGGGGGACTGTAGATGTACCTGTTAGATACTGGGGGACTGTAGATGTACCTGTTAGATACTGGGGGACTGTAGATGTACCTGTTAGATACTGGGGGACTGTAGATGTACCTGTTAGATACTGGGGGACTGTAGATGTACCTGTTAGATACTGGGGGACTGTAGATGTACCTGTTAGATACTGGGGGACTGTAGATGTACCTGTTAGATACTGGGGGACTGTAGATGTACCTGTTAGATACTGGGGGACTGTAGATGTACCTGTTAGATACTGGGGGACTGTAGATGTACCTGTTAGATACTGGGGGACTGTAGATGTACCTGTTAGATACTGGGGGGACTGTAGGTGTACCTGTTAGCCTGTTAGATACTGGGGGACTGTAGTACCTGTTACCTGTTAGATACTGGGGGGACTGTAGATGTTACCTGTTAGATACTGGGGGACTGTAGATGTACCTGTTAGATACTGGGGGACTGTAGATGTACCTGTTAGATACTGGGGGACTGTAGATGTACCTGTTAGATACTGGGGGACTGTAGATGTACCTGTTAGATACTGGGGGACTGTAGATGTACCTGTTAGATACTGGGGGACTGTAGATGTACCTGTTAGATACTGGGGGACTGTAGATGTACCTGTTAGCCTGTTAGATACTGGGGGGACTGTAGATGTACCTGTTAGCCTGTTAGATACTGGGGGGACTGTAGATGTACCTGTTAACCTGTTAGATACTGGGGGGACTGTAGATGTACCTGTTAGATACTGGGGGACTGTAGATGTACCTGTTAGATACTGGGGGACTGTAGATGTACCTGTTAGATACTGGGGGACTGTAGATGTACCTGTTAGATACTGGGGGACTGTAGATGTACCTGTTAGATACTGGGGGGACTGTAGATGTACCTGTTAGCCTGTTAGATACTGGGGGGACTGTAGATGTACCTGTTAGCCTGTTAGATACTGGGGGACTGTAGATGTACCTGTTAGCCTGTTAGATACTGGGGGGACTGTAGATGTACCTGTTAGATACTGGGGGACTGTAGATGTACCTGTTAGATACTGGGGGACTGTAGATGTACCTGTTAGATACTGGGGGACTGTAGATGTACCTGTTAGATACTGGGGGACTGTAGATGTACCTGTTAGATACTGGGGGACTGTAGATGTACCTGTTAGATACTGGGGGACTGTAGATGTACCTGTTAGATACTGGAGGACTGTAGATGTACCTGTTAGCCTGTTAGATAATGTGGGGACTGTAGATGTACCTGTTAGATACTGGAGGACTGTAGATGTACCTGTTAGATACTGGGGGGACTGTAGATGTACCTGTTAGATACTGGGGGACTGTAGATGTACCTGTTAGATACTGGGGGACTGTAGTTGTACCTGTTAGATACTGGGGGACTGTAGATGTACCTGTTAGATACTGGGGGGACTGTAGATGTACCTGTTAGATACTGGGGGGACTGTAGATGTACCTGTTAGATACTGGGGGACTGTAGATGTACCTGTTAGATACTGGGGGGACTGTAGATGTACCTGTTAGCCTGTGTAGATACTGTTAGATACTGGGGACTGTAGATGTAGCCTGTTAGATACTGGGGGACTGTAGATGTACCTGTTAACTGTTAGATACTGGGGGGACTGTAGATGTACCTGTTAGATACTGGGGGACTGTAGATGTACCTGTTAGATACTGGGGGACTGTAGATGTACCTGTTAGATACTGGGGGACTGTAGATGTACCTGTTAGATACTGGGGGGACTGTAGATGTACCTGTTAGATACTGGGGGGACTGTAGATGTACCTGTTAGCCTTTTAGATACTGGGGGGACTGTAGATGTACCTGTTAGCCTGTTAGATACTGAGGGGACTGTAGATTGTACCTGTTAGCCTGTTACGATACTCGGGGGAACTGTAGATGTACCTGTTAACCTGTTAGATACTGGGGGGACGTAGATGTACCTGATAGATACTGGGGGGACTGTAGATGTACTGTTAGATACTGGGGGGACTGTAGATGTACCTGTTTAGATACTGGGGGACTGTAGATGTACCTGTTAGATACTGGGGGACTGTAGATGTACCTGTTAGATACTGGGGGACTGTAGATGTACCTGTTAGATACTGGAGGACTGTAGATGTACCTGTTAGCCTGTTAGATAATGTGGGGACTGTAGATGTACCTGTTAGATACTGGAGGACTGTAGATGTACCTGTTAGATACTGGGGGGACTGTAGATGTACCTGTTAGCCTGTTAGATACGTGGGGGGACTGTAGATGTACCTGTTAGCCTGTTAGATACTGGGGGGACTGTAGATTGTACCTGTTAGCCTGTTAGATACTGGGGGGACTGTAGATGTACCTGTTAACCTGTTAGATACTGGGGGGACTGTAGATGTAACCTGATAGATACTGGGGGGACTGTAGATGTACCTGTTAGATACTGGGGGACTGTAGATGTACCTGTTAGATACTGGGGGACTGTAATGTACCTGTTAGATACTGGGGGGACTGTAGATGTACCTGTTAGATACTGGGGGGACTGTAGATGTACCTGTAGCCTTTTAGATACTGGGGGGACTGTAGATGTACCTGTTAGCCTGTTAGATACTGAGGGGACTGTAGATGTACCTGTTAGCCTGTTAGATACTCGGGGGACTGTAGATGTACCTGTTAACCTGTTAGATACTGGGGGGACTGTTAGATGTACCGTGATAGATACTGGGGGACTGTAGATGTACCTGTTAGATACTGGGGGACTGTAGATGTACCTGTTAGATACTGGGGGACTGTAGATGTACCTGTTAGATACTGGGGGGACTGTAGATTACCTGTTAGATACTGGGGGACTGTAGATGTACCTGTTAGATACTGGAGGACTGTAGATGTACCTGTTAGCCTGTTAGATAATGTGGGGACTGTAGATGTACCTGTTAGATACTGGAGGACTGTAGATGTACCTGTTAGATATGGGGGGACTGTAGATGTACCTGTTAGATACTGGGGGACTGTAGATGTACCTGTTAGATACTGGGGGACTGTAGTTGTACCTGTTAGATACTGGGGGACTGTAGATGTACCTGTTTAGATACTGGGGGGACTGTAGATGTACCTGTTAGATACTGGGGGACTGTAGATGTACCTGTTAGATACTGGGGGGACTGTAGATGTACCTGTTAGCCTGTTAGATACTGGGGGGACTGTAGATGTACCTGTTAGCCTGTTAGATACTGGGGGGACTGTAGATGTACCTGTTAGCCTGTTAGATACTGGGGGGACTGTAGATGTACCTGTTACCTGTTAGATACTGGGGGGACTGTAGATGTACCTGATAGATACTGGGGGACTGTAGATGTACCTGTTAGATACTGGGGGACTGTAGATGTACCTGTTAGATACTGGGGACTGTAGATGTACCTGTTAGATACTGGGGGGACTGTAGATGTACCTGTTAGATACTGGGGGGACTGTAGATGTACCTGTTAGCCTTTTAGATACTGGGGGACTGTAGATGTACCTGTTAGCCTGTTAGATACTGAGGGGACTGTAGATGTACCTGTTAGCCTGTTAGATACTCGGGGGACTGTAGATGTACCTGTTAACCTGTTAGATACTGGGGGGACTGTTAGATGTACCTGATAGATACTGGGGGACTGTAGATGTACCTGTTAGATACTGGGGGACTGTAGATGTACCTGTTAGATACTGGGGGACTGTAGATGTACCTGTTAGATACTGGGGGACTGTAGATGTACCTGTTAGATACTGGGGGGACTGTAGATGTACCTGTTAGATACTGGAGGACTGTAGATGTACCTGTTAGCCTGTTAGATAATGTGGGGACTGTAGATGTACCTGTTAGATACTGGAGGACTGTAGATGTACCTGTTAGATACTGGGGGACTGTAGATGTACCTGTTAGATACTGGGGGACTGTAGATTGTACCTGTTAGATACTGGGGGACTGTAGTTGTACCTGTTAGATACTGGGGGACTGTAGATGTACCTGTTAGATACTGGGGGGACTGTAGATGTACCTGTTAGATACTGGGGGGACTGTAGATGTACCTGTTAGCCTGTTAGATACTGGGGGGACTGTAGATGTACCTGTTAGCCTGTTAGATACTGAGGGGACTGTAGATGTACCTGTTAGCCTGTTAGATACTCGGGGGACTGTAGATGTACCTGTTAACCTGTTAGATACTGGGGGGACTGTAGATGTACCTGATAGATACTGGGGGACTGTAGATGTACCTGTTAGATACTGGGGGACTGTAGATGTACCTGTTAGATACTGGGGGACTGTAGATGTACCTGTTAGATACTGGGGGACTGTAGATGTACCTGTTAGATACTGGAGGACTGTAGATGTACCTGTTAGCCTGTTAGATAATGTGGGGACTGTAGATGTACCTGTTAGATACTGGAGGACTGTAGATGTACCTGTTAGATACTGGGGGGACTGTAGATGTACCTGTTAGATACTGGGGGACTGTAGATGTACCTGTTAGATACTGGGGGACTGTAGATGTACCTGTTAGATACTGGGGGACTGTAGTTGTACCTGTTAGATACTGGGGGACTGTAGATGTACCTGTTAGATACTGGGGGGACTGTAGATGTACCTGTTAGATACTGGGGACTGTAGATGTACCTGTTAGATACTGGGGGGACTGTAGATGTACCTGTTAGCCTGTTAGATACTGGGGGGACTGAGATGTACCTGTTAGCCTGTTAGATACTGGGGGACTGTAGATGTACCTGTTAGCCTGTTAGATACTGGGGGGACTGTAGATGTACCTGTTAGATACTGGGGGGACTGTAGATGTACCTGTTTAGATACTGGGGGGACTGTAGATGTACCTGTTAGATACTGGGGGGACTGTAGATGTACCTGTTAGATACTGGGGGGACTGTAGATGTACCTGTTAGCCTGTTAGATACTGGGGGGACTGTAGATGTACCTGTTAGCCTGTTAGATACTGGGGGGGACTGTAGATGTGCCTGTTAGATACTGGGGGGACTGTAGATGTACCTGTTAACCTGTTAGATACTGGGGGGACTGTAGATGTACCTGATAGATACTGGGGGACTGTAGATGTACCTGTTAGATACTGGGGGACTGTAGATGTACCTGTTAGATACTGGGGGACTGTAGATGTACCTGTTAGATACTGGGGGGGACTGTAGATGTACCTGTTAGATACTGGGGGACTGTAGATGTACCTGTTAGATACTGGGGGGACAGTAGATGTACCAGTTAGATACTGGGGGGACTGTAGATGTACCTGTTAGATACTGGGGGACTGTAGATGTACCTGTTAGATACTGGGGGACTGTAGATGTACCTGTTAGATACTGGGGGACTGTAGATGTACCTGTTAGATACTGGGGGGACTGTAGGTGTACCTGTTAGCCTGTTAGATACTGGGGGGACTGTATATGTACCTGTTAGCCTGTTAGATACTGGGGGGACTGTAGATATACCTGTTAGCCTGTTAGATACTGGGGGGACTGTAGATGTACCTGTTAGATACTGGGGGACTGTAGATGTACCTGTTAGATACTGGGGGACTGTAGATGTACCTGTTAGATACTGGGGGACTGTAGATGTACCTGTTAGATACTGGGGGACTGTAGATGTACCTGTTAGATACTGGAGGACTGTAGATGTACCTGTTAGCCTGTTAGATAATGTGGGGACTGTAGTTGTACCTGTTAGATACTGGAGGACTGTAGATGTACCTGTTAGATACTGGGGGGACTGTAGATGTACCTGTTAGATACTGGGGGACTGTAGATGTACCTGTTAGATATTGGGGGACTGTAGATGTACCTGTTAGATACTGGGGGACTGTAGTTGTACCTGTTAGATACTGGGGGACTGTAGTTGTACCTGTTAGATACTGGGGGACTGTAGATGTACCTGTTAGATACTGGGGGGGACTGTAGATGTACCTGTTAGATACTGGGGGGACTGTAGATGTACCTGTTAGATACTGGGGGGGACTGTAGATGTACCTGTTAGCCTGTTAGATACTGGGGGGGACTGTAGATGTACCTGTTAGCCTGTTAGATACTGGGGGGACTGTAGATGTACCTGTTAGCCTGTTAGATACTGGGGGGACTGTAGATGTACCTGTTAACCTGTTAGATACTGGGGGGACTGTAGATGTACCTGATAGATACTGGGGGACTGTAGATGTACCTGTTAGATACTGGGGACTGTAGATGTACCTGTTAGATACTGGGGGACTGTAGATGTACCTGTTAGATACTGGGGGGAACTGTAGATGTACCTGTTAGATACTGGGGGACTGTAGATGTACCTGTTAGATACTGGGTTGACAGTATATGTACCTGTTAGATACTGGGGGGACTGTAGATGTACCTGTTAGATACTGGGGGACTGTAGATGTACCTGTTAGATACTGGGGGACTGTAGATGTACCTGTTAGATACTGGGGGGACTGTAGATGTACCTGTTAGCCGTTAGATACTGGGGGGAACTGTAGATGTACCTGTTAGCCTGTTAGAGTACTGGGGGGACTGTAGATAGACCTGTTAGCCTGTTAGATACTGGGGGGACTGTAGATGTACCTGTTAGATACTGGGGGACTAGATGTACCTGTTAGATACTGGGGGAACTGTAGATGTACCTGTTAGATACTGGGGGGACTAGATGTACCTGTTAGATACTGGGGGACTGTAGATGTACCTGTTAGATACTGGGGGACTGTAGATGTACCTGTTAGATACTGGGGGGACTGTAGATGTACCTGTTAGATACTGGGGGGACTGTATATGTACTGTTAGATACTGGGGGGACTGTAGAGTACCTTTAGATACTGGGGGGACTGTAGATGTACCTGTTAGATACTGGGGGACTGTAGATGTACCTGTTAGATACTGGGGACTGTAGATGTACCTGTTGAGATACTGGGGGGACGTTAGATGTACCTGTTAGCCTGTTAGATACTGGGGGGACTGTAGATGTACCTGTTAGCCTGTTAGATACTGGGGGGACTGTAGATATCCCGTTAGCCTTTTAGATACTGGGGGGGACTGTAGATTGTACCTGTTAGATACTGGGGGGACTAGATGTACCTGTTAGATACTGGGGGACTGTAGATGTACCGGTTAGATACTGGGGGACTAGATGTACCTGTTAGATACTGGGGGACTGTAGATGTACCTGTTAGATACTGGGGGACTGTAGATGTACTGTTAGATACTGGGGGACTGTAGATGTACCTGTTAGATACTGGGGGACTGTATATGTACCTGTTAGATACTGGGGGGACTGTAGATGTACCTGTTAGATACTGGGGGGACTGTAGATGTACCTGTTAGATACTGGGGGACTGTAGATGTACCTGTTAGATACTGGGGGACTGTAGATGTACCTGTTAGATACTGGGGGGACTGTAGACGTACCTGTTAGATACTGGAGGACTGTAGATGTGTTGGGGACATCCTGGGATGTGCTTGTGGATGTTATTGAGTTAGCTAGCATGCTCTATTTTTAATGGTCCCATTAGCTCCCTGCTAATTCAGTTATTTCCATGCCTACAGACGAATAACAAATCTACAACTATCAACATATTGTTATCCTACATATCTAATGTGCTTCCTTGCCTCTGTCATCAGAATAAACACCAATCACCTGGGACCTCTGACTAGACACTCCTTTCTTTAAAAACACAACGCAAAAGAGTTACGAAGTACGATCACGTGTTACACTGGTGCCGTGACCAGTCTTAAATAATCATCTGTTAATCAGATGCACGTCATCTGAATATTGTATATCCTCCAACAACAATATACTCTAACAACAATATACTCTAACAACAATATACTCTAACAACAATATACTCTAACAACAATATACTCTAACAACAATATCCTCTTGACAACAATATACTCTAACAACAATATACTCTAACAACAATATACTCTAACAACAATATCCTCTCGACAACAATATACTCTAACAACAATATATTCTAACAACGATATACTCTTGACAACAATATACTCTAACAACAATATTCTCTTGACAACAATATACTCTAACAACAATATCCTGTAACAACAATATACTCTAACAACAATATACTCTAACAACAATATACTCCAACAACAATATACTCTAACAACAATATATTCTAACAACGATATACTCTTGACAACAATATACTCTAACAACAATATACTCTAACAACAATACACACCAACAACAATATACTCTAACATCAATATACTCTAACAACAATATACTCTAACAACAATATACTCTAACAACAATATACTCTAACAACAATATACTCTAACAACAACATACTCTTGACAACAATATACTCTAACAACAATATCCTCTCGACAACAATATACTCTAACAACTATATATTCTAACAACGATATACTCTTGACAACAATATACTCTAACAACAATATCCTCTCGACAACAATATACTCTAACAACAATATATTCTAACAACGATATACTCTTGACAACAATATACTCTAACAACAATATATTCTAACAACAATATACTCTAACAACAATATACTCTAACAACAATATACTCTAACAACAATATACTCTAACAACAATATATTCTAACAACGATATACTCTTGACAACAATATACTCTAACAACAATATTCTCTTGACAACAATATACTCTAACAACAATATCCTGTAACAACAATATACTCTAACAACAATATACTCTAACAACAATATACTCCAACAACAATATACTCTAACAACAATATATTCTAACAACGATATACTCTTGACAACAATATACTCTAACAACAATATACTCTAACAACAATACACACCAACAACAATATACTCTAACAACAATATACTCTAACAACAATATACTCTAACAACAATATAAGCCATACTGTAGCTGTAAAGTTGCCACATGAGATTAACGTGCAGAATATGTAATCTAATCAACACGTGGGTTCTGTTGACGCTCTTCGTTATCGCTGTTGACATGAAATCAAAAGCTCTCAGTACAAATCGTTTCACATCGTGTCTTTATTTCACAGACAAATAGAACTTTAGCAAAGACATTACACAGTTGGCACTCCTCCAAGTCAACGAACAATACAAAATAAATATGTGAAGATTTCAACAGACATTCTTCAAATTGTACATGTAACCGGGCAACATTTAGAGAGAGAGACAGAGAGAGGTGGAGAGAGAGAGAGAGAGAGACAGAGAGAGGGGGAGAGAGAGAGACAGAGAGAGGTGGAGAGAGACAGAGAGAGGTGGAGAGAGACAGAGACAGAGAGGGGGGGAGAAACAGAGAGACAGAGAGAGGTGGAGAGAGACAGAGATGGAGAGAGAGAGAGAGAGACAGAGGGAGTGAGAGACAGAGATGGAGAGAGAGAGAGAGAGACAGAGGGAGTGAGAGACAGAAACAGAGAGACACACAGAGAGAGACACAGAGAGAGAGAGAGAAACACAGAGAGAGAGAGAGAGACACAGAGACAGAGACACAGAGAGAGGGAGAGAGACACAGAGAGAGACAGAGGGGGAGAGAGGCAGAGAGACACACTGAGAGAGAGAGAGAGAGAGAGAGAGAGAGAGAGACACACACACACACAGAGAGAGGGACATATGTTTCATAAGATGAGGGACAGTGTCTGACAGACCATAAGATGAGGGACAGTGTCTGACAGACCATTGCTGCCTGCCATAAGAGGAGGGACAGTGTCTGACAGACCATTGCTGCCTGTTATAATATGAGGGACAGTGTCTGACAGACCATTGCTGCCTGCTATAGGATGAGGGACAGTGTCTGGCAGACTATAATATGAGGGACAGTGTCTGACAGACCAACCAACCTGCACATGTCCTCTATGCTTACTGTTATTGTCCAATGGTTATTTTGATCCTTGGTTATTGTTGTTACTTTTGTCCCGTTGACAACATTGATTATTACTCTTTTTTTATGGTAATATTGTAAATCTCCAAAGCTTTGGCAATATGCACATTAGTAACGTCATGCCAATAAAGTGTATTGAATTGAATTTAGAGAGAGAGAAAGAGAGGGAGATTGGGAGGGAGAGCGAGAGAGAGAGAGATGTCTCTATTCTTTTAGTTCATTGTAAATACAACCCATATTTATGTTTATTTTCCCTTTTGTACTTTAACTATTTGCACATCATTACAACACTGTATATAGACATAATATGACATTTGAAATGTCTTTATTCTTTAATGTTTACTGTTCATTTTCATTATTTATTTCACTTTTGTATATTATCTACCTCACTTGCTTTGGCAATGTAAACATAAGTCTCCAATGCCAATAAAGCCCTTTGAATTGAATTGAGAGGAGAGAGTGACAGAGAAATAGAGACAGAGAGAGAGAGAGAGAGAGAAAGACAGCGAGAGACAGACAGAGAGAGAGAGACAGGGAGAGGAAAAGACAGCGAGAGAGAGAGAGAGAGAGAGAGAGAGGGACATGGAGAAAGAGAGAGAGAGATGTAGTCCAGGCTCTATTTAATGGGTGAGTTCAGTATCTCCTGGTAGTCCTGCCGTACAGCCCGGCTGACCCTATACAGCTTCACTCCCGTTAGAGTAAACACACTGGCCATAATGACCAGCCCCCCGATGACGTCGTAGATGGAGGGGACCATGCGCAGCACCATAAGCTGAAGCAACATGGCCACCACTATCTCCAGGTGCTGCACGGTGCTCACCAGGGCGGGGTGGAACTTGTTGAGGGCGTAGTAGACCCCCAGGAACGCCACGGTGGAACAGATACAGATCCCTGTGAGGTAGCCCCACGTCTCCCCATCAAGGGGGATGATCGGCTCCTGCATAACGAACATAGTGGAGGCGCCCCACACCGTGCCCGTCCAGCCGAACGTGAACAGGGCTGTCCACATGCTGACGCGCTCCTTGATGGCCCGGTAGACGATCATGGACAGGGCTCCGGTGAGGCCGGCCATCACCGTCATGGTGTAGCCGAACGCCTCCTTCCAGAAGGTGAGGCGGGACTTCTCCTCGTCAGCCACATTGGGGATCATGACGAGACACAGGCCGAACACGCTGCCCACCACCGTCACCACGTCCGTGTAGCCCAGCCTCTCGTCTAACAACAGGAAGGCCATCACGCCGCTGAACACCGTGGTGGTTGCGCGCCACATGATGGTACCGTTGCTGGGCGGCACGATGGCGAAGGCGGTGTAGGCGCAGGTGATGGAGATAACGTTGCAGACACCATAGAAGAAGAGCCGGAGGCGGTACCCCTTCGGGCCGAAGGGTTCCTCCTGGTTATAAAACACCACTGTGATGGACAGGACCTGGATCACAGACCGGATGAAGATCAGCTCCAGGGACGGCACTTTGGAGCGGTCCGCCGCCAGCCGTGTGATCAGAGCAACGCAGCCGTGAGCCACCGCTGCCCCGAACAACGCCATCCAGGTGACCCGGGACGCCAGGACGTTGGCCTCCCCGAAGCTAGCCAGCTGCCCCCCGACCCCCTTGTCCCGGCTCTGGGGCTCCACCCCTCCCCCCGCTGGCCCCTTCCCCCCTAGCGGACAGGGGGTCTCTATGGTGCCAAAGAAAGTCCTCCTACTACTGTCTGTCACCAGTCTCTTAGCAGGGCTGGCCTCTGCAAACGACCCAAAGTCTTCAAAGGACGGAGCATCGTCGTAACCCTCGTCTCCAGGCTGGGGGAAGTGGGTGGCGTATTTCACTGTGACGGAATTGGGGTGGATCTTCACCCTCTTCTTAGATCCTCCATACTGCTGCTGGCCCCCAGACACATCCATGTTCCTTCAGCAGATCAGAGCACACTGGAGAAGGACAGAGGTCAGAGTTACTTCATGTACATACTACCTCAACCGCACATTGGCTAACCGGACTATCGGCATTGTGTCCCGCCACCCATCACCCGCAGACACCTCTTTTACGCTACTGCTACTCTCTGTTCATCATATATGCATAGTCACTTTAACCATATCTACATGTACATACTACCTCAATCAGCCTGACTAACCGGTGTCTGTATGTAGCCTCGCTACTTTTAAAGCCGCTCTATGGTATATAGCCTCGCTACTGTGTATAGCCTCTCTACTGTATATAGCCTCTGGTGGTAATATACTGGTAGTAATATACTGGTGGTAATATACTGGTGGTAATATACTGACTGGTGGTAATATACTGGTGGTAATATACTGGTAGTAATATACTGGTGGTAATATACTGGTAGTAATATACTGGTGGTAATATACTGACTGGTGGTAATATACTGGTGGTAATATACTGGTAGTAATATACTGGTAGTAATATACTGACTGGTGGTAATATACTGGTGGTAATATACTGGTGGTAATATACTGACTGGTGGTAATATACTGGTGGTAATATACTGGTAGTAATATACTGGTAGTAATATACTGGTGGTAATATACTGGTAGTAATATACTGGTAGTAATATACTGGTAGTAATATACTGGTGGTAATATACTGGTAGTAATATACTGGTGGTAATATACTGACTGGTGGTAATATACTGGTGGTAATATACCGGTGGTAATATACTGGTGGTAATATACTGGTGGTAATATACTGGTAGTAATATACTGGTAGTAATATACTGGTGGTAATATACTGACTGGTGGTAATATACTGGTGGTAATATACTGGTGGTAATATACTGGTGGTAATATACTGGTGGTAATATACTGGTAGTAATATACTGGTGGTAATATACTGGTAGTAATATACTGGTAGTAATATACTGGTAGTAATATACTGGTGGTAATATACTGGTAGTAATATACTGGTGGTAATATACTGACTGGTGGTAATATACTGGTGGTAATATACCGGTGGTAATATACTGGTGGTAATATACTGGTAGTAATATACTGGTAGTAATATACTGGTGGTAATATACTGACTGGTGGTAATATACTGGTGGTAATATACTGGTGGTAATATACTGGTGGTAATATACTGGTGGTAATATACTGGTAGTAATATACTGGTAGTAATATACTTGTAGTAATATACTGGTGGTAATATACTGACTGGTGGTAATATACTGGTGGTAATATACTGGTGGTAATATACTGGTAGTAATATACTGGTGGTAATATACTGGTGGTAATATACGGGTGGTAATATACTGGTGGTAATATACTGGTGGTAATATACTGGTAGTAATATACTGACTGGTGGTAATATACTGGTGGTAATATACTGACTGGTGGTAATATACTGGTGGTAATATACTGACTGGTGGTAATATACTGGTAGTAATATACTGGTGGTAATATACTGGTGGTAATATACTGGTAGTAATATACTGGTAGTAATATACTGACTGGTGGTAATATACTGACTGGTAGTAATATACTGACTAGTAGTAATATACTGACTGATGGTAATATACTGACTGATGGTAATATACTGACTGGTAGTAATATACTGACTGGTAGTAATATACTGACTGGTGGTAATATACTGACTGGTGGTAATATACTGGTGGTAATATACTGGTGGTAATATACTGGTGGTAATATACTGACTGGTGGTAATATACTGACTGGTGGTAATATACTGGTGGTAATATACTGGTGGTAATATACTGGTGGTAATATACTGACTGGTGGTAATATACTGACTGGTGGTAATATACTGGTGGTAATATACTGGTAGTAATATACTGACTGGTGGTAATATACTGACTGGTGGTAATATACTGGTGGTAATATACTGGTGGTAATATACTGATGTGTCACGCCCTGGTCGAAGTATTTTTTGTTTATCTTCATTTATTTGGTCAGGCCAGGTTGTGGCATGGGTTTGTAGCTTAGTGGGGTGTTCTAGTTAAGTCTATGGCTGTCTGAAGTGGTTCTCAATCAGAGGCAGGTGTTTATCGTTGTCTCAGATTGTTAACCATATTTAGGCAGCCATATTCTTTGAGTGTGTCGTGGGTGATTGTCCTTAGTGTCCTTGTTCCTGTCTTTGTTAGTTTACACAAGTATAGGCTGTTTCGGTTTTCGTTTTCGTTCATTATGTTTTTTTTTTGTAGTGTTTGTATTGATTCGTGTTTACGTTTGTTTATTAAACATGGATCGCAATCTACACGCTGCATTTTGGTCTGACTCTCCTTCACCACAAGAGAACCGTTACAGAATCACCCACCACAACTGGACCAAGCAGTGTGTCAACAGGCGGGAGCCACAGGAGAGGCAACAGAGGCAGCAGCAGCAGGAGCAGCAGCAGCTGCAGTGGGAGAGGCTGCACTACTTGCAGAAATGGACATGGGAGGACGAACTGGACGGTAAAGGACCCTGGGCTCAGCCTGGAGGCTGGAGGCGGTAAAAGCTGAGAGGCGCAGGTATGAGGAGGCAGCACGGCGAAGCGGATGGAAGCCCGAGAGTCAGCCCCAAAAATGTCTTGGGGGGTGGGCTCACAGGGAGCATGGCGACGCTAGGTAGGAGACCTACGCCAACTTCCTGTGGTTACCGGGGGGCTAGAGAGACCGGGCAGGCACCGTGTTATGCAGTGGTGCGCACAGTGTCCCCAGTGCGGGTGCATAGCCCGGTGCGGTACATTCCAGCTCCGCGTATCGGCCGGGCTAGAGTGGGCATCGAGCCAGGTAAGGTTGGGCAGGCTCGGTGCTCAAGAGCTCCAGTGCGCCTGCACGGTCCGGTTTATCCAGTACCACCTTCACACACCAGCCCTCCGGTGGCAGCTCCCTGCACCAGGCTTCCTGTGCGTGTTCTCGGTCCAGTACCACCAGTGCCAGCACCACGCATCAGGCCTACAGTGCGCCTCGCCTCTCCAGCGCTGCCGGAGTCTCCCTCCTATCTAGCGCTGTCAGAGCTTTCCTCATCTCCAGCGCAGCCGGAGTCTCCCGCCTGTTCAGCGCTGACGGAGCCTTTCTCCTCTCCAGCGCTGTCGGAGTCTCCTGCCTATCTAGCGCTGTCAGAGCCTTCCTCATCTCCAGCGCTGCCGGAGCCTCCCGCCTGTTCAGCGCAGCTAGAGCCTTCTTCCTCTACAGCGCTGCTGGAGTCTCCTGCCTGTTCAGCGCAGCCAGAGCTGCCAGCCTGCATGGAGCTGCCAGTCTGCATGGAGCTGCCAGTCTGCATGGAGCAGCCAGAGCTGCCAGTCTGCGTGGAGCAGCCAGATCTGTCAGTCTGCATAGAGCAGCCAGAGAAGTCAGTCTGCATGGAGCAGCCAGAGATGTCAGTCTGCAAGGATCTGCCAGTCTGCAAGGAGCTGCCAGTCTGCAAGGAGCTGCCAGTCTGCACGGAGCTGCCAGTCTGCAAGGAGCTGTCAGTCTGCAAGGAGCTGTCAGTCTGCAAGGAGCTGCCAGTCTGTAAGGAGCTGCCAGTCTGTAAGGAGCTGCCAGTCTGCACGGCGCTGCCAGTCTGCAGGGAGCTGTCAGTCTGCAGGGAGCTGTCAGTCTGCAAGGAGCTGCCAGTCTGTAAGGCATGGAGCAGCCAGAGATGTCAGTCTGCAAGGATCTGCCAGTCTGCAAGGATCTGCCAGTCTGCAAGGAGCTGCCAGTCTGCAAGGAGCTGCCAGTCTGCACGGAGCTGCCAGTCTGCAAGGAGCTGTCAGTCTGCAAGGAGCTGTCAGTCTGCAAGGAGCTGCCAGTCTGTAAGGAGCTGCCAGTCTGCAAGGAGCTGCCAGTCTGCACGGAACCGCCAGAGCTGCTAGTCTGTAAGAAGCCGCCAGAGCTGTCAGCCTATATGGAGCAGCCAGAGCCGCCAGTCAGCATGGAGCAGCCAGAGCAGCCAGTCAGCATGGAGCAGCCAGATCCGTCAGTCTGCCAGGATCCGCCAGTCAGCCAGACTCTTCCAGATCTGCCAGTCAACCAGACTCTTCCAGATCTGCTAGTCAACCAGACTCTTCCAGATCCGCCAGTCAACCAGACTCTTCCAGATCCGCCAGTCAACCAGACTCTTCCAGATCCGCCAGTCAACCAGACTCTTCCAGATCTGCCAGTCAACCAGACTCTTTCAGATCCGCCAGTCAACCAGACTCTTCCAGATCCGCCAGTCAATCAGACTCTTCCAGATCCGCCAGTCAACCAGACTCTTCCAGATCCGCCAGTCAACCAGACTCTTCCAGATCCGCCAGTCAGCCGGGATCTGCCAGAACTGCCAGTCGGCCAGGATCCACCAGTCAGCCAGGATCCGCCAGTCGGCCAGGATCCGCCTGTCAGCCAGGATCTGCCAGATCCGCCAGTCAGCCAGGATCCGCCAGTCAGCCAGGATCTGCCAGTCAGCCAGGATCTGCCAGTCAGCCAGGATCTGCCGAAACCACCAGCCAGCCAGGATCTGGTAGATCCATCAACCTGCCTGAGCTTCCTCTCACTCCTGAGCTTCCTCTCACTCCTGAGCTTCCTCTCACTCCTGAGCTTCCTCTCACTCCTGAGATTCCTCTCACTCCTAAGCTTTCTCTCACTCCTGAGCTTTCTCTCACTCCGAGCTTCCCCTCAGTCCCGAGCTGCCTCAGTCCCGAGCTGCCCCTCAGTCCCGATCTGCTCCTCAGTCCAGTGGAGTTCTGGGTCAGGACTACTAGGCCATGGTCGGCGGCGAGGGTGGACTATCCAGGGACGCGAGGAGAGGGGACTAAGACATTGATTGAGTGGGGTCCACGTCCCGCGCCGGAGCCGCCACCATGGACAGACGCCCACCCGGACCCTCCCTATTGTTTTGAGGTGCGTTCGGGAGTCCGCACCTTAGGGGGGGGGGGGGTTCTGTCATGCCCTGGTCGAAGTATTTAGTGTTTATCTTCATTTATTTGGTCAGGCCAGGGTGTGGCATGGGTTTTTGTATGTATTGGGATTGTAGCTAGTGGGGTGTTCTAGTTAAGTCTATGGCTGTCTGAAGTGGTTCTCAATCAGAGGCAGGTGTTTATCGTTGTCTCTGATTGGGAACCATATTTAGGCAGCCATATTCTTTGAGTGTGTCGTGGGTGATTGTCCTTAGTGTCCTTGTTCCTGTCTTTGTTAGTTTACACAAGTATAGGCTGTTTCGGTTTTCGTTTTCGTTCATTACGTTGTTTTTTTTGTAGTGTTTGTATTGATTCGTGCTTACGTTTGTTTATTAAACATGGATCGCAATCTACACGCTGCATTTTGGTCCGACTCTCCTTCACCACAAGAGAATCGTTACACATCCGGCGCCGACAGAGATGGCCGCCTCGCTTCGCGTTCCTAGGAAACTATGCAGTTTTTTGTTTTTTTACGTGTTATTTCTTACACTAGTACCCCAGGTCATCTTAGGTTTCATTACATACAGCCGAGAAGAACTACTGAATATAAGATCAGCGTCAACTCACCATCAGTACGACCAAGAATATGTTTTTCGCAATGCGGATCCTGTGTTCTGTCTTACAACCTGTGCAACGGAGTGGATTACATGCAGCGACCCAAAAAAACGACTCAGAAAAAGAGGGAAACGAAGCGGTCTTCTGGTCAGACTCCGGAGACGGGCACACCGTGCACCACTCCCTAGCATTCTTCTTGCCAATGTCCAGTCTCTTGACAACAAGGTTGATGAAATCCGAGCAAGGGTAGCATTCCAGAGGGACATCAGAGACTGTAACGTTCTCTGCTTCACAGAAACTTGGCTAACTGGAGAGACGCTATCCGAAGCGGTGCAGCCAGCGGGTTTCTCGACGCATCGCGCCGACAGAAACAAACATCTTTCTGGTAAGAAGAGGGGCGGGGGCGTATGCCTTATGACCAACGTGACATGGTGTGATGAAAGAAACATACAGGAACTCAAATCCTTCAGTTCACCTGATTTAGAATTCCTCACAATCAAATGTAGACCGCATTATCTACCAAGAGAATTCTCTTCGATTATAATCACAGCCGTATATATCCCCCCCCAAGCAGACACATCGATGGCTCTGAACGAACTTTATTTAACTCTCTGCAAACTGGAAACGATTTATCCGGAGGCTGCATTCATTGTAGCTGGGGATTTTAACAAGGCTAATCTGAAAACAAGACTCCCTAAATTTGATCAGCATATCGATTGCGCAACCAGGGGTGGAAAGACCCTGGATCATTGTTACTCTAACTTCCGCGACGCATATAAGGCCCTGCCCCGCACCCCTTTCGGAAAAGCTGACCACGACTCCATTTTGTTGATCCCTGCCTACAGACAGAAACTAAAACAAGAAGTTCCCACGCTGAGGTCTGTCCAACGCTGGTCTGACCAAGCTGACTCCACACTCCAAGACGGCTTCCATCACGTGGACTGGGAGATGTTTCGTATTGCGTCAGACAACAACATTGACGAATACGCTGATTCGGTGTGCGAGTTCATTAGAACGTGCGTTGAAGATGTCGTTCCCATAGCAACGATTAAAACATTCCCTAACCAGAAACCGTGGATTGATGGCAGCATTCGTGTGAAACGGAAGGCGCGAACCACTGCTTTTAATCAGGGCAAGGTGTCTGGTAACATGACTGAATACAAACAGTGCAGCTATTCCCTCCGCAAGGCTATCAAACCATCTAAGCGCCAGTACAGAGACAAAGTAGAATCTCAATTCAACGGCTCAGACACAAGAGGCATGTGGCAGGGTCTACAGTCAATCACGGACTACAGGAAGAAACCCAGCCCAGTCACGGACCAGGATGTCTTGCTCCCAGGCAGACTAAATAACTTTTTTGCCCGCTTTGAGGACAATACAGTGCCACTGACACGGCCTGCAACGAAAACATGCGGTCTCTCCTTCACTGCAGCCGAAGTGAGTAAGACATTTAAACGTGTTAACCCTCGCAAGGCTGCAGGCCCAGACGGCATCCCCAGCCGCGCCCTCAGAGCATGCGCAGACCAGCTGGCCGGTGTGTTTACGGACATATTCAATCAATCCCTATACCAGTCTGCTGTTCCCACATGCTTCAAGAGGGCCACCATTGTTCCTGTTCCCAAGAAAGCTAAGGTAACTGAGCTAAACGACTACCTCCCCGTAGCACTCACATCCGTCATCATGAAGTGCTTTGAGAGACTAGTCAAGGACCATATCACCTCCACCCTACCTGACACCCTAGACCCACTCCAATTTGCTTACCGCCCAAATAGGTCCACAGACGATGCAATCTCAACCACACTGCACACTGCCCTAACCCATCTGGACAAGAGGAATACCTATGTGAGAATGCTGTTCATCGACTACAGCTCGGCATTCAACACCATAGTACCCTCCAAGCTCGTCATCAAGCTCGAGACCCTGGGTCTCGACCCCGCCCTGTGCAACTGGGTACTGGACTTCCTGACGGGCCGCCCCCAGGTGGTGAGGGTAGGCAACAACATCTCCTCCCCACTGATCCTCAACACTGGGGCCCCACAAGGGTGCGTTCTGAGCCCTCTCCTGTACTCCCTGTTCACCCACGACTGCGTGGCCACGCACGCCTCCAACTCAATCATCAAGTTTGCGTACGACACAACAGTGGTAGGCTTGATTACCAACAACGACGAGACGGCCTATAGGGAGGAGGTGAGGGCCCTCGGAGTGTGGTGTCAGGAAAATAACCTCACACTCAACGTCAACAAAACTAAGGAGATGATTGTGGACTTCAGGAAACAGCAGAGGGAACACCCCCCCATCCACATCGATGGAACAGTAGTGGAGAGGGTAGCAAGTTTTAAGTTCCTCGGCATACACATCACAGACAAACTGAATTGGTCCACTCACACAGACAGCATCGTGAGGAAGGCGCAGCAGCGCCTCTTCAACCTCAGGAGGCTGAAGAAATTCGGCTTGTCACCAAAAGCACTCACAAACTTCTACAGATGCACAATCGAGAGCATCCTGGCGGGCTGTATCACCGCCTGGTATGTCAACTGCACCGCCCTCAACCGTAAGGCTCTCCAGAGGTTAGTGAGGTCTGCACAACGCATCACCGGGGGCAAACTACCTGCCCTCCAGGACACCTACACCACCCGATGCTACAGGAAGGCCATAAAGATCATCAAGGATATCAACCACCCGAGCCACTGCCTGTTCACCCCGCTGTCATCCAGAAGGCGAGGTCAGTACAGGTGCATCAAAGCTGGGACCGAGAGACTGAAAAACAGCTTCTATCTCAAGGCCATCAGACTGTTAAACAGCCACCACTAACATTGAGTGGCTACTGCCAACACACTGTCAATGACACTGACTCTACTCCAGCCACTTTAATAATGGGAATTGATGGGAAATGATGTAAATATATCACTAGCCACTTTAAACAATGCTACCTTATATAATGTTACTTACCCTACATTATTCATCTCATATGCATACGCAGATACTGTACTCTATATCATCGACTGCATCCTTATGTAATACATGTATCACTAGCCACTTTAACTATGCCACTTGGTTTACATACTCATGTCATATGTATATACTGTACTCAATATCATCTACTGTATCTTGCCTATGCTGCTCTGTACCATCACTCATTCATATATCCTTATGTACATATTCTTTATCCCCTTACACTGTGTATAAGACAGTAGTTTTTGCAATTGTTAGTTAGATTACTTGTTCGTTATTACTGCATTGTCGGAACTAGAAGCACAAGCATTCCGCTACACTCGCATTAACATCTGCTAACCATGTGTATGTGACAAATAAAATTTGATTTGATTAGATTTTTGATTTGTTACATGATGGTAATATACTGACTGATGGTAATATACTGACTGGTAGTAATATACTGACTGGTAGTAATATACTGACTGGTGGTAATATACTGACTGGTAGTAATATACTGACTGGTGGTAATATACTGATGGTAATATACTGACTGGTGGTAATATACTGACTGGTGGTAATATACTGACTGGTGGTAATATACTGACTGGTGGTAATATACTGGTGGTAATATACTGACTGGTGGTAATATACTGACTGGTGGTAATATACTGACTGGTGGTAATATACTGACTGGTGGTAATATACTGGTAGTAATATACTGACTGGTGGTAATATACTGACTGGTGGTAATATACTGACTGGTGGTAATATACTGCCTGGTGGTAATATACTGGTGGTAATATACTGACTGGTGGTAATATACTGGTAGTAATATACTGACTGGTGGTAATATACTGGTGGTAATATACTGGTGGTAATATACTGGTGGTAATATACTGACTGGTGGTAATATACTGGTGGTAATATACTGGTGGTAATATACTGATGGTAATATACTGACTGATGGTAATATACTGACTGGTGGTAATATACTGGTGGTAATATACTGGTGGTAATATACTGACTGGTGGTAATATACTGGTGGTAATATACTGGTGGTAATATACTGACTGGTGGTAATATACTGGTGGTAATATACTGGTGGTAATATACTGACTGGTGGTAATATACTGGTGGTAATATACTGGTGGTAATATACTGACTGGTGGTAATATACTGACTGGTGGTAATATACTGGTGGTAATATACTGGTAGTAATATACTGGTGGTAATATACTGACTGGTGGTATATACTGATGGTAATATACTGACTGGTGGTAATATACTGACTGGTGGTAATATACTGATGGTAATATACTGACTGGTGGTAATATACTGACTGGTGGTAATATACTGACTGGTGGTAATATACTGACTGGTGGTAATATACTGACTGGTGGTAATATACTGGTAGTAATATACTGACTGGTGGTAATATACTGACTGGTGGTAATATACTGACTGGTGGTAATATACTGCCTGGTGGTAATATACTGGTGGTAATATACTGACTGGTGGTAATATACTGGTAGTAATACTGACTGGTGGTAATATACTGGTGGTAATATACTGGTGGTAATATACTGGTGGTAATATACTGACTGGTGGTAATATACTGGTGGTAATATACTGGTGGTAATATACTGATGGTAATATACTGACTGATGGTAATATACTGACTGGTGGTAATATACTGGTGGTAATATACTGGTGGTAATATACTGACTGGTGGTAATATACTGGTGGTAATATACTGGTGGTAATATACTGACTGGTGGTAATATACTGGTGGTAATATACTGGTGGTAATATACTGACTGGTGGTAATATACTGGTGGTAATATACTGGTGGTAATATACTGACTGGTGGTAATATACTGACTGGTGGTAATATACTGGTGGTAATATACTGGTAGTAATATACTGGTGGTAATATACTGACTGGTGGTAATATACTGATGGTAATATACTGACTGGTGGTAATATACTGACTGGTGGTAATATACTGATGGTAATATACTGACTGGTGGTAATATACTGACTGGTGGTAATATACTGATGGTAATATACTGACTGGTGGTAATATACTGACTGGTGGTAATATACTGGTGGTAATATACTGGTGGTAATATACTGACTGGTGGTAATATACTGACTGGTGGTAATATACTGACTGGTGGTAATATACTGACTGGTGGTAATATACTGACTGGTGGTAATATACTGACTTGTGGAGAAGGTCAGAGGTCAGAGTAAGTTATGATGGCATTATTGGTAAAAAGTCATATCAAATAATGTATCTGATATGTAGAAAATAATTATTGTTTTTTAGATGGAACAATCCACAAGCAATGAAGACGACAGAACTATGAATATATTGTGGTCTTGGAGAGGAACAGCAAAGGGAGAAATGTTTGAGAAAGACAGAGGGCCAGCGGGTTTCTGCTGCTCAAGATGGAGCTTTTCCCAAACACAGATGAAACACTTACATAATTCATAACTCACTGCCTCAGTGATCTCTCTCTCCCTCTCTGTCTCTCTCTCTCTCCCTCTCTCTCTCTCTCTCTCTCTCCCTCTCTGTCTCTCTCTCTCTCCCTCTCTCTCTCTCTCTCTCTCTCTCTCTCTCCCTCTCTGTCTCTCTCTCTGTCTGTCTCTCTCTCTCTCTCTCTCTCTCTCTCTCTGTCTCTCTCTCTCCCTCTCTGTCTCTCTCTCTGTCTGTCTCTCTCTCTCTCCCTCTCTGTCTCTCTCTGTCTGTCTCTCTCTCTCTCTCTCTGTCTCTCCCTCTCTCTCTCCCTCTCTGTCTCTCTCTCTGTCTCTCTGTCTCTCTCTCTCTCCCTCTCTGTCTCTCTCCCTCTCTGTCTCTCTCTCTCTCCCTCTCTCTCTCTCTCTCTGTCTCTCCCTCTCTCTCTCCCTCTCTGTCTCTCTCTCTGTCTCTCTCTCTCTCTCTCTCTCTCTCTGTCTCTCTGTCTCTCTGTCTCTCTCTCTCTCTCTGTCTCTCTGTCTCTCTCTCTGTCTGTCTCTCTCTCTCTCTGTCTCTCCCTCTCTCTCTCGCTCGCTCTATCTCTCTCTAAATCCCTGTATTGAGCATTTCTCCAATCCCAAAATTATCCATCCACCTGACAGGTGTGGCATATCAAGAAGCTGATTAAACAGCATAATCATTACACAGGTGCACATTTTGATGGGGAAAAAAACATGAAAATAAATGATGATGAAAATATCCTCAAATTAAAGCTGACAGTCTGTATTTTAACCTCATAGCCATTGTATAATTTCAAATCCAAAGTGATGGAATAGAGAGCAAAAACAACAAGTTTGTCACTTTCCCAATATTTTTGGAGCTCCCTGTCCCTGCTTTCAACCCCTTCTGCCCTCAGAACAGCTTCAATTCATTTGGGAAAGTGTTCCACAGGGATGCTGGCCCATGTTGACTAAAAGTGCTTCCCACAGTTGTGTCAAGTTGGCTGGATGTCCTTTGGGTGGTAGAACATTCTTGATTCACACAGTAAACTGTTGAGTGTGAAAGAAAACAGCAGATTTGTAGTTCTTGACACACTCAAACTAGGGCTGGACTGTATACCGTATTACTGTATACCTGTATATGTATATGTCTTTACTGAAGACTCATCTCTTCAGTGGGTCATATGATTGAGTGTAGTCTGGCCCAGGAGTGGGAAGGTGAACGGAAAGGCTCTGGAGCAACGAACCGCCCTTGCTGTCTCTGCCTGGCCGGTTCCCCTCTTTCCACTGGGATTCTCTGCCTCTAACCCTATTACAGGGGCTGAGTCACTGGCTTGCTGGGGCTCTCTCATGCCGTCCCTGGAGGGGGTGCGTCACCTGAGTGGGTTGATTCACTGTTGTGGTCATCCTGTCTGGGTTGGCGCCCCCCCCTTGGGTTGTGCCGTGGCGGAGATCTTTGTGGGCTATACTCAGCCTTGTCTCAGGATGGTAAGTTGATGGTTGAAGATATCCCTCTAGGGGCTGTGCTTTGGCAAAGTGGGTGGGGTTATATCCTTCCTGTTTGGCCCTGTCCGGGGGTGTCCTCGGATGGGGCCACAGTGTCTCCTGACCCCTCCTGTCTCAGCCTCCAGTATTTATGCTGCAGTAGTTTATGTGTCGGGGGGCTGGGGTCAGTTTGTTATATCTGGAGTACTTCTCCTGTCCTATTCGGTGTCCTGTGTGAATCTAAGTGTGCGTTCTCTAATTCTCTCCTTCTCTCTTTCTTTCTCTCTCTCGGAGGACCTGAGCCCTAGGACCATGCCCCAGGACTACCTGACATGATGACTCCTTGCTGTCCCCAGTCCACCTGGCCATGCTGCTGTTCCAGTTTCAACTGACCTGAGCCCTAGGACCATGCCCCAGGACTACCTGACATGATGACTCCTTGCTGTCCCCAGTCCACCTGGCCATGCTGCTGCTCCAGTTTCAACTTCCACCTGACTGTGCTGCTGCTCTAGTTTCAACTGTTCTGCCTTATTATTATTCGACCATGCTGGTCATTTATGAACATTTGAACATCTTGGCCATGTTCTGTTATAATCTCCACCCGGCACAGCCAGAAGAGGACTGGCCACCCCACATAGCCTGGTTCCTCTCTAGGTTTCTTCCTAGGTATTGGCCTTTCTAGGGAGTTTTTCCTAGCCACCGTGCTTCTACACCTGCATTGCTTGCTGTTTGGGGTTTTAGGCTGGGTTTCTGTACAGCACTTTGAGATATCAGCTGATGTACGAAGGGCTATATAAATACATTTGATTTGATTTGATTTGATTTATACCGGTAGTGATGGGTTTTTACCGGTAACAGAATCCTCCTTCATGGTCTGACCCAACAACAGAAGGTCAACTCCTTCATGGTCTGACCCAACAACAGAAGGTCACCTCCTTCATGGTCTGACCCAACAACAGAAGGTCACCTCCTTCATGGTCTGACCCAACAACAGAAGGTCACCTCCTCCATGGTCTGATCCAACAACAGAAGGTCACCTCCTCCATGGTCTGACCCAACAACAGAAGGTCACCTCCTTCATGGTCTGATCCAACAACAGAAGGTCACCTCCTTCATGGCCTGACCCAACAACAGAAGGTCAGAAGTGCCTCCCTAAAAGCGTCCAGGGTTCTAACTAAACACAACTTGCCCTTCACAGACTACGGAGGTATTTAAAAAGTGCATGGTGACAGTTTTGGCAGAATTGGCTACAGACAAGTCTATGGATAGCATCATTTCTCTCTGTTAAACAGGTGCACCTGTCTGCGTCAACAGCCGGACGCCGTGTCCGTGCACTGGGAGATGAGGTGCAAAGGATTGTTCTGGAAGGGCTCAGTCAGGCTGATGATGACTGACAACACCGATGGAGAACAGTTGATTGTGTATCGGACCGTTATTTTACTGGACATGAAAGGAAGAGCTACGGTTTCCCATCGAAGGGACACACCACCGGGGACATTCTATTCACAAAGCTGGAACAATTGTTTATGCAGAATGGCCTGTCATTCCACACAGTCAACTTGGTGGTCACCGACGGGGCTCCTGGTGTGGTGGGCAGACACAGGGGCCTGGTCAGCAGGTTGAAGGAGATCGCCCCACAAATGAATGGTCTCATCCATCAGAGTGTGCTGTGTGCCAGAATAAACGCTGAGCTAAAAAGATGTGATGGGATGAAGTCATGTGCATAATCAACTTTGTCAGGGGGACATCAAGCAACACAATACTGTCTTTTTTTGCAAGCTTGTGACAGAATCAGAGGAGGCCTCCCACGACGATCTCCTGCTTCACAACACCATCTTTGTCTCCACGCTTGTGACAGAATCAGAGGAGGCCTCCCACGATGATCTGCTGCTTCACAACACTGTCTTTTCTGCAAGCTTGTGGCAGAATCAGAGGAGGCCTCCCATGATGATCTCCTGCTTCACAACACTGTCTTTTCCTGCAAGCTTGTGACAGAATCAGAGGAGGCCTCCCACGACGATCTCCTGCTTCACAATGACGTGATCTGCCTGAGTAAAGGAAAAGAGCTGGAGAGGATCAGTTAGCTGCATGACCAGGTTGTAGATTTTCTCAGAAAAAGCCAAATGAAAGCAGCATTTGACCACCTTTGTTTCAGGAAATGTAGGAATTCGTATCCAATCTGCAGTTACAAGGAAGAGGGAAAACAGTCGTGGACATGATGGAAAAACCTGAGGTCTTTACTGGGACAGCGGTTTGATCTGAACTTCTGCAAAACCACTGCACTTCAGCACACTGAAGAACATATAGGCAGTCCACCCAAGTGGTGAATTCTCCTCCCCAAGCTAAAAAAACGATACCTTCGCTGGATGAGGCCGCATTTCAAACTGAGCTGATTGAACTCCAGACGTCGAGCCGAATCAGGGATGCGCTCAGGAGTGCCGAGTCCCTGTGTGCGTTTTGGGTAGGCTCAGAGGAATAGAGCACTATAAAGAAACTGGTATTCTATGTTCTAACAATGTTTGGATCGACTTACAATGACCTGTGATTCGTCCTTTCCACATCAGTCAATCGAAGCCTCATAGTCTACCTCAGCCAGTTAAGATATTTTATATAGGTCTAGGCTCTGAAGAAATAGACTCCAATTAAGCCCTCTTGTTGTTTGTAAAGTCAAATTAAAATTAAGATTATTGTTGAAATGAATTATTCTACTGGTGTAGCTTTTCTCCATCTGTTGCTGGGCAAGATATATATATATTTTCAGCACCAGGCCTCCTATTGGCTGCAGCTTTACATTTCAGCACCAGGCCTCCTATTGGTTGCAGCTTTACGTTTCAGCACCAGGCCTCCTATTGGCTGCAGCTTTACGTTTCAGCACCAGGCCTCCTATTGGTTGCAGCTTTACGTTTCAGCACCAGGCCTCCTATTGGTTGCAGCTTTACGTTTCAGCACCAGGCCTCCTATTGGTTGCAGCTTTACGTTTCAGCACCAGGCCTCCTATTGGTTGCAGCTTTACGTTCGTGTGACTAAAACATTTCAGTTAATTACTAGTGCTCCCAACTTGGGCCAATCAGTGCAATTGTGTAAATAACAGATCTCTATGGCAAGATGCGTCATTCACCCACGTTTAGTCAAAATCGGGTCAGTGCTCGCTGCGATATTGCGTGTGACTAACGCATGAACGGACGGATGGAGACAGATCCACAGTCCCCTCCCCGATTTCATTGTGGGGTACAATGATTCACATGATGTTTCCCTATTAGCTGCTTGACTGGACCACAACAAAAGAAGCCCCACTCAGTGAGATGAAGCACAGCTTGATGCTTCATGCTGCCGTGCACTAGCCTGCCGTGCACTAGCCTGCCATGCACTAGCCTGCCGTGCACTAGCCTGCCGTGCACTAGCCTGCCGTGCACTAGCCTGCCGTGCACTAGCCTGCCATGCACTAGCCTGCCGTGCACTAGCCTGCCGTGCACTAGCCTGCCGTGCACTAGCCTGCCATGCACTAGCCTGCCGTGCACTAGCCTGCCATGCACTAGCCTGCCGTGCACTAGCCTGCCGTGCACTAGCCTGCCGTGCACTAGCCTGCCGTGCACTAGCCTGCCGTGCACTAGCCTGCCGTGCACTAGCCTGCCGTGCACTAGCCTGCCGTGCACTAGCCTGCCGTGCACTAGCCTGCCGTGCACTAGCCTGCCATGCACTAGCCTGCCATGCACTAGCCTGCCGTGCACTAGCCTACTAATAGCAGAGAGGGAATGGGGGCGGAGGGAACAGATGATATTCAAATGTTGTAGTATCTAATGATGAGAAAATATATAGAAATCTTGTAAGAATCTAAATGCATTGTGTTTTGTACAACACAATACAGCAGGCCTATCCATGGCCTTACAATACAATACAATATATTACATTACAATACATTACATTACATTACAATACAATACAATACAATACAATACATTACATTACATTACAATACATTACATTACATTACAATACAATACAATACAATACATTACATTACAATACATTACAATACAATACAATACATTACAATACAATACAATACAATACATTACATTACAATACACTACAATACAATACAATACAATACAATTACATTACATTACATTACATTACATTACAATACAATACAATACAATACAATACAATACAATACAATACAATACATTACATTACATTACATTACATTACATTACATTACATTACATTACAATACAATACAATACAATACAATACAATACAATACAATACAATACAATACAATACAATACAATACAATACAATACAATACAATACAATACAATACAATACAATACAATACAATACAATACAAAATCCATTCAAATCAAATCAAATGTTATTGGTCACATATTTAGCTCCAACAGTGCAGTAATATCTAACAATTCACAACAACACACACATCTGAAAGTAGAAGAATGGAATTAAGAAATATATAAATATTAGGACGAGCAATGTTGGAGTGGCGTTGACTAAAATACAGTAGAATAGAATACAGAATATAGATATGAGATGAGTAAAGCAGGATGTAAACATTATTAAAGTGACTAGTTAGTAAATACAGTAGAATAGAATACAGTATTTACATATGAGAGGAGTAAAGCAGGATGTAAACATTATTTAAGTGACTAGAGTTCCATTATTAAAGTGGCCAGTAATTCCATGTATATGTACAGTTGAAGTCGAAAGTTTACATACACTTAGGTTGGAGTCATTAAAACTCGTTTTTCAACCACTCCACAAATGTCTTGTTAACAAACTATAGTTTTGGCAAGTCGGTTAGGACATCTACTTTGTGCAAGACACAAGTCATTTTTCCAACAATTGTTTACAGACAGATTATTTCACTTATAATTCACTGTATCACAATTCTAGTGGGTCAGAAGTTTACATACACTAAGTTGACTGTGCCTTTAAACAGCTTGGAAAATTACAGAAAATGATGTCATGGCTTTAGAAGCTTCTGATAGGCTAATTGACATCATTTGAGTCAATTGGAGGTGTACCTGTGGATGTATTTCAAGGCCTACCTTCAAACTCAGTGCCTCTGCTTGACATCATGGGAAAATCAAAAGAAATCAGCCAAGACCTCAGAAAACAATGGTAAACCTCCACAAGTCTGGTTCATCCTTGGGAGCAATTTCCAAATGCCTGAAGGAACCACATTCATCTGTACAAACAATAGTACGCAAGTATAAACACCATGGGACCACGCAGCCGTTATACCGATCAGGAAGGAGACGCGTTCTGTCTCCTAGAGATGAATGTACTTTGGTGCAAAAAGTGCAAATCAATCCCAGAACAACAGCAGAGGACCTTGTGAAGATGCTGGAGGAAACAGGTACAAAAGTATCTATATCCACAGTAAAACAAGTCCTATATCAACATAACCTGAAAGGCCGCTCAGCAAGGAAGAAGCCACTGCTCCAAAACCGCCATAAAAAAGCCAGACTACAGTTTGCAACTGCACATGGGGACAAAGATCGTACTTTTTGGAGAAATGTCCTCATGACTGATGAAAAATGTTGACCCAAGTTAAACAATTTAAAGGCAATGCTACCAAATACTAATTGAGTGTATGTAAACTTCTGACCCACTGGGAATGTGATGAAAGAAATAAAGCTGAAATAAATCATTCTCTCTACTATTATTCTGACATTTCACATTCTTAAAATAAAGGGGTGATCCTAACGGACCTAAAACAGGGAATTTTTACTAGGATTAAATGTCAGGAATTGTGAAAAACTAAGTTTAAATGTATGTAGCTAAAGTGTATGTAAACTTCTGACTTCAACTGTATATAGGGCAGCAGCCTCTAAGGTGCAGGGTTGAGTAACCAGGTGGTAGCTGGCTAGTGATGGCTGTTTAACATTCTGATGGCCTTGAGATAGAAGCTGTTTTTCAGTCTCTCGGTCCCAGCTTTGATGCACCTGTACTGACATCGCCTTCTGGATGATAGCGGGGTGAACAAGGAGTGGCTCGCCTGGTTGTTGAGAGACTTTTAGATTTCTTCAAAACAATCAAACATTAAAATACCAGAATACATTCTAATATAAAGTTATGTGGATAACATAATGTTGTAATTTCCACAACACAGTTTGCTCCCCCCAGTGATGCATTGGACAGACCGCACCACCCTGTGGAGAGCCTTGCGGTTGAGAGCGGGGGCAGGTCCCGTACCAGGCGGTGAAACAGCCAGACAGGATGCTCTCGATTGTGCGTCTGTAAATGTTTCTGAGGGTCTTAGGTTCCAAGCCAAACATTACAATACATTACAATAGATTACATTACAATGCAATACATTACAATACAATACTTTACAATACATTACATTACAATACATTACAATAGATTACATTACATTACATTACAATACAATACAATACATTACAATGCAATACATTACAATACAATACTTTACAATACATTACATTACAATACAATACAATAGTTTACAATACAATACATTACATTACAATACAATACAATAGTTTACAATACAATACATTACATTACAATACAATACAATAGTTTACAATAAAATACATTACAATACAATACAATACATTACATTACATTACAATACAATACAATGCATTACAATACAATAATTTACAATACAATACAATACATTACATTACAATACAATACATTACATTACATTACAATACATTACATTACAATACAATACAATACATTACATTACAATACATTACATTACAATACAATACAATACAATACATTACAATACAATAATTTACAATACAATACATTACATTACAATACAATACATTACAATACATTACAATACAATACATTACATTACAATACATTACATTACAATACATTACAATACAATACAATACATTACATTACAATACATTACATTACAATACACTACATTACAATACAACACAATACATTACAATACAATACTTTACAATACAATCCATTACAATACATTGCATTACATTACAATGCAATACTTTGCAATACAATACTAAAATAATTTATGAATCCTCTCACTTCCACCCTCCCCCATAATACACACCAGTGGTGGCTGGTGGGAGGAGCTATAGGAGGATGGGCTCATTGTAATGGCTGGAACGGAATCAGACACGTCAAACATACGGAAACCACATTTAACTCCATTCCATTTTTCCCGTTGCAGCCATTACAATGAGCGACGTCCTCCTATAGCTCCTCCCACCAGCCTCCACTGCTACACATGAAGCACCCAACAGAGCGCTCAGACCAGTCTCCTCCAGTCCTATCCACAACCAGGATTAATCTTCTGAATTGTGGACATTTGGAATGTGATGGATAAGATTTGGTAAGCTCTCCTTGGCTATGCCAAAATGAAAGTCTGGTCAACCCACACTCTAATTTTAGTTCATACCACAAGAGGGCAGAGATATGATCCATCCTATCTGACTCACCCCCAGCTACATCACCAGCACCCTCACCTCTCCCTCTCCCTCTCTCTTCCCTCTCTCCCTCTCTCTTCCCTCTCTCCCTCTCTCTTCCCTCTTCCCTCTCTCTCTCTCTCTCTCTCTCTCTCTCTCTCTCTCTCTCTTTCTCTCTCTCTCTCTCTCTCCCTCTCTTTCCTCTCTCTCTCCTCTCTCTCTCTCTCTCTCTCTCTCTCTCTCCCCTCTCTCTCCCTCTCTTTCCTCTCTCTATCTCTTGCTCTCTCTCTCTCCTCTCTCTCTATGCCTCCCTCTTTCTCTCTATCCCTCCCTCTGTCTTTCTCTCTCTCTCTCTCTCTCTCTCTCTCTCTCTCTCTCTTGCTCTCTCTCTCTCCTCTCTCTCTCTCTCTCTCTCTCTCTTTCTCTCTCTCTCTCTCTATCCCCTCTCTTTCCTCTCTCTCTCCTCTCTCTCTCTCTCTCTCTCTCTCTCTCTCCCCCTTCTCTCTCCCTCTCTTTCCTCTCTCTATCTCTTGCTCTCTCTCTCTCCTCTCTCTCTCTATGCCTCCCTCTTTCTCTCTATCCCTCCCTCTGTCTTTCTCTCTCTCTCTCTCTCTCTCTCTTGCTCTCTCTCTCTCCTCTCTCTCTCTATGCCTCCCTCTTTCTCTCTATCCCTCCCTCTGTCTTTCTCTCTCTCTCTCCCTAGCTCTCTCTCCCTAGCTCTCTCTCCCTAGCTCTCTCTCCCTAGCTCTCTCTCCCTAGCTCTCTCTCCCTACCTCTCTATCCCTCCCTCTCTCTCCCTAGCTCTCTCTCCCTAGCTCTCTCTCCCTAGCTCTCTCTCCCTAGCTCTCTCTCCCTAGCTCTCTCTCCCTAGCTCTCTCTCCCTAGCTCTCTCTCCCTAGCTCTCTCTCCCTACCTCTCTATCCCTCCCTCTCTCTCCCTAGCTCTCTCTCCCTAGCTCTCTCTCCCTAGCTCTCTCTCCCTAGCTCTCTCTCCCTAGCTCTCTCTCCCTAGCTCTCTCTCCCCTCTCTCTCTCCCTAGCTCTCTCTCCCTAGCTCTCTCTCCCTAGCTCTCTCTCCCTAGCTCTCTCTCCCTAGCTCTCTCTCCCTAGCTCTCTCTCCCTAGCTCTCTCTCCCTAGCTCTCTCTCCCTAGCTCTCTCTCCCTAGCTCTCTCTCATCTCTGATATATTGCTTTCTGGTCAAACGTTCATAACCAATTAGATTATTATATGTAATAAATAATGTTCATATATGCCTGGAAAAACTTGAAAGGTTTAATATGTATTTATTCATTTAAATGGATAATTCCTCTAAAAACACAATTTCCTCGAGAAAAAAGGTGAATCCATAATCAAACAATTTTTTGTAAAATTATCACATGGATATAAACTATACGAGTAATGCTTCTAATGAGGCAGAATGTCAATCATTTTGATATTTAGAAATACGCATGCAGACTATTTGTGCGCAATTCATAAAATATTTGACGTCAACGTGTGCCAGTTTCAATCGTTCCGGTGAGTCTGATATATTGTGATGTGTAAAATGTGTTCCCTTCGTGAGATAGCCTGTCATTTCAACGTAGACTAATTGAATAATCTTGTGGCAATATAAAGCGACACAGTAGCCTACTACCATATGTCTGCTTCAACAGAACAACATATCCAGTCCACAAAAATCTATTTTTCACCATTCATCTCATTCTGTAATAAAATGTGTTATATCACTTACCCTTTCGCTAAAATAAGTTCCTATCGACGGTAAAGCACTATTTGCATCATAAATGACAGCTTTCCTTGGTTTCTTGTTCTCTACATTGGGAAAACTGTGCTTGCCGTTTCTCCATCTTCCCGTGGAGCGGATGCAGCGCGTCTCCAACAGGCACGGTCTCCGTGTGCGACGCACGAGAGGTTCTCCACGCCTACGATAGGTGGACTTTGAAGTGAGCGAGGGAAAGAGCGGTGGGAACCGGAGGGAGGAAGAATGGTTGCGGCAACAGCGTTTCTCTCTCCCCGCTCAAAACATTGCATCTCAAGACCACCCCTTCGAAATATTCCTCCAACTACCAGGTTAGGGTGGGGGATGGGTGTGTGTTTCTGTCTGTGTGTTCATCATCATCATCATCATCATTACCCCATCATCGTCGTCATCAAAATAAAATTGGATTCATAATGGCCTATTCCCACAATGTGAAAGAGGAAGTGAACACAGAAGCCTATATGAATTGGGACATTGGTATGATGGTTGATTATTCATCTCTTAAATCTCCACTAGAATAACATCTGAATACTAAGAGCGTTTCAGATCAAGAGGGGAAGACACAGAGCACAGCAGTGATCCAACCTCTCCTCTCTGTTCTGCTTGATGCTTGTATCAGAGCCCTCCTTCCTGCTGTCTCTCCTCTCCTCTCTGTTCTGCTTGATGCTTGTATCAGAGCCCTCCTTCATGCTGTCTCTCCTCTCTGATCTGCTTGATGCTTGTATCAGAGCCCTCCTTCCTGCTGTCTCTCCTCTCCTCTCTGTTCTGCTTGATGCTTGTATCAGAGCCCTCCTTCCTGCTGTCTCTCCTCTCCTCTCTGTTCTGCTTGATGCTTGTATCAGAGCCCTCCTTCCTGCTGTCTCTCCTCTCCTCTCTGTTCTGCTTGATGCTTGTATCAGAGCCCTCCTTCCTGCTGTCTCTCCTCTCCTCTCTGTTCTGCTTGATGCTTGTATCAGAGCCCTCCTTCCTGCTGTCTCTCCTCTCCTCTCTGTTCTGCTTGATGCTTGTATCAGAGCCTTCCTTCCTTCTGTCTCTCCTCTCTGTTCTGCTTGATGCTTGTATCAGAGCCCTCCTTCCTGCTGTCTCTCCTCTCCTCTCTGTTCTGCTTGATGCTTGTATCAGAGCCCTCCTTCCTGCTGTCTCTCCTCTCCTCTCCGTTCTGCTTGATGCTTGTATCAGAGCCCTCCTTCCTGCTGTCTCTCCTCTCCTCTCTGTTCTGCTTGATGCTTGTATCAGAGCCCTCCTTCCTGCTGTCTCTCCTCTCCTCTCTGTTCTGCTTGATGCTTGTATCAGAGCCCTCCTTCCTGCTGTCTCTCCTCTCCTCTCTGTTCTGCTTGATGCTTGTATCAGAGCCCTCCTTCCTGCTGGCTCTCCTCTCTGTTCTGCTTGATGCTTGTATCAGAGCCCTCCTTCCTGCTGTCTCTCCTCTCTGTTCTGCTTGATGCTTGTATCAGAGCCCTCCATCCTTCTGTCTCTCCTCTCTGTTCTGCTTGATGCTTGTATCAGAGCCCTCCTTCCTGCTGTCTCTCCTCTCTGTTCTGCTTGATGCTTGTATCAGAGCCCTCCTTCCTGCTGTCTCTCCTCTCCTCTCTGTTCTGCTTGATGCTTGTATCAGAGCCTTCCTTCCTGCTGTCTCTCCTCTCTGTTCTGCTTGATGCTTGTATCAGAGCCCTCCTTCCTGCTGTCTCTCCTCTCCTCTCTGTTCTGCTTGATGCTTGTATCAGAGCTCTCCTTCCTGCTGTCTCTCCTCTCCTATCTGTTCTGCTTGATGCTTGTATCAGAGCTCTCCTGCCTGCTGTCTCTCCTCTCTGTTCTGCTTGATGCTTGTATCAGAGCCCTCCTTCCTGCTGGCTCTCCTCTCCTCTCTGTTCTGCTTGATGCTTGTATCAGAGCCCTCATTCCTGCTGTCTCTCCTCTCTGTTCTGCTTGATGCTTGTATCAGAGCTCTCCTTCCTGCTGTCTCTCCTCTCTGTTCTGCTTGATGCTTGTATCAGAGCCCTCCTTCCTGCTGTCTCTCCTCTCCTCTCTGTTCTGCTTGATGCTTGTATCAGAGCCCTCCTTCCTGCTGTCTCTCCTCTCTGTTCTGCTTGATGCTTGTATCAGAGCCCTCCTTCCTGCTGTCTCTCCTCTCTGTTCTGCTTGATGCTTGTATCAGAGCCCTCCTTCCTGCTGTCTCTCCTCTCTGTTCTGCTTGATGCTTGTATCAGAGCCTCCTTCCTGCTGTCTCTCCTCTCCTCTCTGTTCTGCTTGATGCTTGTATCAGAGCCCTCCTTCCTGCTGTCTCTCCTCTCTGTTCTGCTTGATGCTTGTATCAGAGCCCTACTTCCTGCTGTCTCTCCTGGCTGTTTCTCTGTGCCCCACATTAGGTTAGCAGGACAGTGGCACGTCAGCTAGATGGCAACCCAGCCTACAGCCATGGTGATGTCCCAGGCAGGCACTCAGTCATACTTAGATAACAACAATTGTTCCCACAACTTTAGAGAACATTCCCTTAAGAGTCTCATTACCTTGCGCTTTTATAGGAACGTTCCAGTGATATACAAGAACTGTTTCCAAGAAACAATTTCACATTTGAGTCATTTAGCAGATGCTCTTATCCCTAGGAACTTACAGGGGAAATTAGGGTTAAGTGCCTTGTTCAAGGGAACATCTACAGATTTTACAGTTTGCAGTCTACAGTTTGCTGCACTGAAAGTAACGGGGCTGAATAATTTTGCACGCCCAATTTTTCAGTTTTTGATTTGTTAAAAAAGTTTGAAATACTTGTTGTTGATTCTTCACAAAAAAAATACACTTTTATATCTTTATGTTTGAAGCCTGAAATGTGGCAAAAGGTCGCAAAGTTCAAGCGGGCCGAATACTTTCGCAAGGCACTGTACCCACTATATATACACTCAGTAGACTATGTACTGTATACCCACTATATAGCTCCACATTGATCTGGGTACTTCCTGTATATAGCTCCACATTGATCTGGTACTTCCTGTATATAGCTCCACATTGATCTGGTACTGCTACTCCCTGTATATAGCTCCACATTGATCTGCTACTCCCTGTATATAGCTCCACATTGATCTGGTACTCCCTGTATATAGCTCCACATTGATCTGGTACTCCCTGTATATAGCTCCACATTGATCTGGTACTCCCTGTATATAGCTCCACATTGATCTGGTACTCCCTGTGTATAGCTCCACATTGATCTGGTACTCCCTGTATATAGCTCCACATTGATCTGGTACTCCCCGTATATAGCTCCACATTGATCTGGTACTGGTACTCCCTTCCCTGTTGGGATCTGGTACTGGTACTCCCTTCCCTGTTGGGATCTGGTACTGGTACTCCCTTCCCTGTTGGGATCTGGTACTGGTACTCTCTTCCCTGTTGGGATCTGGTACTGGTACTCTCTTCCCTGTTGGGATCTGGTACTGGTACTCTCTTCCCTGTTGGGATCTGGTAACTGGTACACTCTTCCCTGTTGGGATCTGGTACTGGTACTCTCTTCCCTGTTGGGATCTGGTACTGGTACTCCCTTCCCTGTTGGGATCTGGTACTGGTACACCCTTCCCTGTTGGGATCTGGTACTGGTACTCCCTTCCCTGTTGGGATCTGGTACTGGTACTCCCTTCCCTGTTGGGATCTGGTACTGGTACTCTCTTCCCTGTTGGGATCTGTATGTACTCTCTTCCCTGTTGGGATCTCGTACTGGTACTCCCCCTGTTGGGATCTGGTACTGGTACTCTCTTCCCTGTTGGGATCTGGTACTGGTACTCTCTTCCCTGTTGGGATCTGGTACTGGTACTCTCTTCCCTGTTGGGATCTGGTACTGGTACTCTCTTCCTGTTGGGATCTGGTACTGGTACTCTCTTCCCTGTTGGGATCTGGTACTGGTACTCTCTTCCCTGTTGGGATCTGGTACTGGTACTCTCTTCCCTGTTGGGATCTGGTACTGGTACTCTCTTCCCTGTTGGGATCTGGTACTGGTACTCTCTTCCCTGTTTGGGATCTGGTACTGGTACTCCCTTCCCTGTTGGGATCTGGTACTGGTACTCCCTTCCCTGTTGGGATCTGGTACTGGTACTCCCTTCCCTGTTGGGATCTGGTACTGGTACTCCCTTCCCTGTTGGGATCTGGTACTGGTACTCTCTTCCCTGTTGGGATCTGGTACTGGTACTCCCTTCCCTGTTGGGATCTGGTACTGGTACTCCCTTCCCTGTTGGGATCTGGGACAGGTACTCCCTTCCCTGTTGGGATCTGGTACTGGTACTCCCTTCCCTGTTGGGATCTGTTACTGGTACTCCCTTCCCTGTTGGGATCTGGTACTGGTACTCTCTTCCCTGTTGGGATCTGGTACTGGTACTCTCTTCCCTGTTGGGATCTGGTACTGGTACTCTCTTCCCTGTTGGGATCTGGTACTGGTACTCTCTTCCCTGTTGGGATCTGGTACTGGCACTCCCTTCCCTGTTAGGATCTGGTACTGGTACTCTCTTCCCTGTTGGGATCTGGTACTGGTACTCTCTTCCCTGTTGGGATCTGGTACTGGTACTCCCTTCCCTGTTGGGATCTGGTACTGGTACTCTCTTCCCTGTTGGGATCTGGTACTGGTACTCTCTTCCCTGTTGGGATCTGGTACTGGTACTCTCTTCCCTGTTGGGATCTGGTACTGGTACTCTCTTCCCTGTTGGGATCTGGTACTGGTACTCTCTTCCCTGTTGGGATATGGTACTGGTACTCTCTTCCCTGTTGGGATCTGGTACTGGTACTCTCTTCCCTGTTGGGATCTGGTACTGGTACTCTCTTCCCTGTTGGGATCTGGTACTGGTACTCTCTTCCCTGTTGGGATCTGGTACTGGTACTCTCTTCCCTGTTGGGATCTGGTACTGGTACTCTCTTCCCTGTTGGGATCTGGTACTGGTACTCTCTTCCTGTTGGGATCTGGTACTGGTACTCCCTTCCCTGTTGGGATCTGGTACTGGTACTCTCTTCCCTGTTGGGATCTGGTACTGGTACTCTCTTCCCTGTTGGGATCTGGTACTGGTACTCTCTTCCCTGTTGGGATCTGGTACTGGTACTCTCTTCCTGTTGGGATCTGGTACTGGTACTCTCTTCCCTGTTGGGATCTGGTACTGGTACTCTCTTCCCTGTTGGGATCTGGTACTGGTACTCTCTTCCCTGTTGGGATCTGGTACTGGTACTCTCTTCCCTGTTGGGATCTGGTACTGGTACTCTCTTCCCTGTTGGGATCTGGTACTGGTACTCTTTTCCCTGTTGGGATCTGGTACTGGTACTCTCTTCCCTGTTGGGATCTGGTACTGGTACTCCCTTCCTGTTGGGATCTGGTACTGGTACTCCCTTCCCTGTTGGGATCTGGTACTGGTACTCTCTTCCCTGTTGGGATCTGGTACTGGTACTCCCTTCCCTGTTGGGATCTGGTACTGGTACTCCCTTCCCTGTTGGGATCTGGTACTGGTACTCTCTTCCCTGTTGGGATCTGGTACTGGTACTCCCTTCCCTGTTGGGATCTGGTACTGGTACTCTCTTCCCTGTTGGGATCTGGTACTGGTACTCCCTTCCTTGTTGGGATCTGGTACTGGTACTCTCTTCCCTGTTGGGATCTGGTACTGGTACTCCCTTCCCTGTTGGGATCTGGTACTGGTACTCCCTTCCCTGTTGGGATCTGGTACTGGTACTCCCTTCCCTGTTGGGATCTGGTACTGGTACTCTCTTCCCTGTTGGGATCTGGTACTGGTACTCCCTTCCCTGTTGGGATCTGGTACTGGTACTCTCTTCCCTGTTGGGATCTGGTACTGGTACTCCCTTCCCTGTTGGGATCTGGTACTGGTACTCTCTTCCCTGTTGGGATCTGGTACTGGTACTCCCTTCCCTGTTGGGATCTGGTACTGGTACTCCCTTCCTGTTGGGATCTGGTACTGGTACTCTCTTCCCTGTTGGGATCTGGTACTGGTACTCTCTTCCCTGTTGGGATCTGGTACTGGTACTCCCTTCCCTGTTGGGATCTGGTACTGGTACTCTCTTCCCTGTTGGGATCTGGTACTGGTACTCTCTTCCCTGTTGGGATCTGGTACTGGTACTCTCTTCCCTGTTGGGATCTGGTACTGGTACTCTCTTCCCTGTTGGGATCTGGTACTGGCACTCTCTTCCCTGTTGGGATCTGGTACTGGTACTCTCTTCCCTGTTGGGATCTGGTACTGGTACTCTCTTCCCTGTTGGGATCTGGTACTGGTACTCTCTTCCCTGTTGGGATCTGGTACTGGTACTCTCTTCCCTGTTGGGAAGGGCTCATCTCTGTGGATCATTACTTAGGGCCCTGAGGACCCATAGTGTTCTGGGCTCATCATTTCACAGTAAAGTCAGTTGTATTCGTCAGATGTGACAAATATCACATTTTATTTGTTCCGACGTGCCATTTAAAAACAATGCTGATAAAAGACAATTAAATATGAGTAAGAACAAACATCATGATAAGCCTGCTAGCTGAGTTCGAATAAGACGTACGTTTACCACTTAGCATTTAGAACGGTTGGTTTTATTATAGCTAATATATATTACTCATATTCTGAGGCCAAGATCAATGATATACAGAATCATGGCAAATAAACGTGGAGAACTGTAAATTAAATGATGGGCAGAAAGACAAATTCAACTCCATCTTTCATCCAATCAGATGACTTATTCATCACAAAACCATTTGATGTTGCCAGTTATTTTAATGATTACTTCACAGTCAAAGTGGGCAAACTTAGGCAGGAAATGCCAACAACAAACAGTGAGCCATCATATTCATGCATAAAATAACTAATAATGAAAAGCATTGAATTATGTAAAGTTAGTGAGAGAGAGGTGGAAAAACGATTGTTAACGATCAATAATGACAAACCTCCGGGCGTTGACAACTTAGATGGAAAGCTACTGAGGATGGTAGCTGACTCTATTGCCAATCCTATCTGTCATATCTTTAATCTGAGCCTAGAGGCCTGGAGAGAAGCCAAAGTCATTCCGCTACCCAAGTGTGGTAAAGCGGCCTTAAAGTAATGATGGACTATCGTTTATTTTTGCTTATTTTGAGCTTTTCCTGCCATAATATGGACTTGGTATTTTACCAAATAGAGCTATCTTCTATATACCACCCCTACCTTGTCACAAGACAACTGATTGACTCAAATGCATTCAGAAGGAAAAACCTGTTCATTGAAATTACTCTAGATTACTCCATTGCTGGACCATTACTCCAGACCCTCACAGCTAGCTAGCTGCTACCGAGTGGCCCAGCCCCGACGCTAGCCTTTGATCCAGGCCCATCTCCCAGCCTGCTCAGTGGACCCTATGATCACTCAGCTACACAGCTGATGCCTCTTGGACTCTTCACTAACAGGACTAGAAGCCACTACATCACCGGATTCCTGCCGTAAGCTCTGGACCTTTGCATCGGGTCATCGCAGCTAGCTGGCTGCTACCGAGTGGCTATAGTGGCTAACTCCCTTGTACCGAAGCTAGCACCAGTTAGCCTCGAGCCAGGCGCATCTCCTGGCTAGCAAACGAAATTACTCCAGCCACAATACCTCTTTTGCCAACTGGCCTGGACCCGACTGCTCTGCCGACGTAACTCCGTCCGATGTGTCCTCAACCGGACTTTGCCGGACGTCGGTGAAGACGCCTCTACTAGCCTGCTAACTTTATGAACGTCGTGTCTCCCGCTTGCTAGCGTATTAACGACTACCTACCTTCCCTGTTTCATCTATTGCTGTTCACTGGACCCTATGATCACATGGCTACATAGCTGATGCCTGCTGGACTGTTCATTTATCACGGTACTCCATTTAGTTTATTTTGTTTATCTGTCAGCCCCAGCCTCGAACTCAGGCCCTGTGTGTAGTTAACTGACCCCTCTATGCCCATTCATCGCCATTTTACCTGTTGTTGTTGTCTTAGCTGATTAGCTGTTTTTGTTTCACCCTTTGTTGTCTTAGCTAGCTCTCCAAATCCACACCTGTGATTACTTTATGCCTCACTGTATGTCTCTCTCATATGTCAATATGCCTTGTATACTGTTGTTTAGGATAGTTATCATTGCTTTAGTTCACTGCGGAGCCCCTAGCCCCACTCAACATGCCTCAGATATCTATTTTGTCCCACCAACCACACATGGTGTGACCTCACCTAGTATAACTAGTGCCTCCAGAGATGCAACCCCTCTTATCGTCACACAATACCTATGTTTACCTCCACTGCACCTGCACCCCACCATACCCCTGTCTGTACATTATGCGCCAAATCTATTCTACGACGCCCAGAAATCTGCTCCTTTTATTCTTTGTCCCCAATGCTCTAGACGACCAGTTCTTATAGCCTTTAGCCGTACCCTCATCCTACTCCTCCTCTGTTCCTCGGATGATGTGGAGGTAAACCCAGGTCCTGTGTGTCCCCAGGCGCTCTGATTTGTTGACTTCTGTAACCGTAAAAGCCTTGTTTTCATGCATGTTCACATCAGAAGCCTCCTCCCTAAGCTTGTTCTACTCACTGCTTTAGCAAACTCTGCCAACCCGGATGCCATTTTTCTGACCAGGCAAAACCATGCAGCAGCATCATTAATATGGATGTAAATGTCAATGGAAAACAGCTAAAAAAAAAAACATTCAAAGGGAATGTTAGCTGTCATTTCCCAGTTTGATGTGACTGGGAACAGGAGTCCTGCTGTTGTTAGCTGTCATTTCCCAGGATGATGTGACTGGGAACAGGAGTCCTGCTGTTGTTAGCTGTCATTTCCCAGTTTGATGTGACTGGGAACAGGAGTCCTGCTGTTGTTAGCTGTCATTTCCCAGTTTGATGTGACTGGGAACAGGAGTCCTGCTGTTGTTAGCTGTCATTTCCCAGGATGATGTGACTGGGAACAGGAGTCTTGCTGTTGTTAGCTGTCATTTCCCAGTTTGATGTAACTGGGAACAGGAGTCCTGCTGTTGTTAGCTGTCATTTCCCAGTTTGATGTGACTGGGAACAGGAGTCCTGCTGTTGTTAGCTGTCATTTCCCAGTTTGATGTGACTGGGAACAGGAGTCCTGCTGTTGTTAGCTGTCATTTCCCAGTTTGATGTGACTGGGAACAGGAGTCCTGCTGTTGTTAGCTGTCATTTCCCAGTTTGATGTGACTGGGAACAGGAGTCCTGTACAGCTGTTGTTAGCTGTTGATTTCTAAAATCCCCATTCCACCCTGGGGGAGGGATATTACCCACTGCGTATCTGCAGTATGTAAAACCTTTTTTAGTAAAGGATTCTATAATCTCGTTTCAAAGAACCAAAAGGTTCTATATAGAACCTCAAATAACAAAAAAATGTTATCTTGAGTGTAACGGTTTCTTAACAGTGCTGACCTTTTCATGTAGCCTCCTTTTGGCTAATAGCCTCCCCAACCGATCAAGCAACATTTTGGACTAAACCTTCAAAAATCTTGTTGCTCCAGGATTATTTTTGCTGTGGCAATATAGGTCAAATTAAGATCCATGGGCATCAATGAACCACTGAGTTGTATTTTGGAAGAGGATCTGTGTTTCTACATAATGGAGAGACAAGTCCTCTAGGTCTGGTAGACAGAGAGACAATTCCTCTAGGTCTGGTAGACAGAGAGACAAGTCCTCTAGGTCTGGTAGACAGAGAGACAAGTCCTCTAGGTCTGGTAGACAGAGAGACAAGTCCTCTAGGTCTGGTAGACAGAGAGACAAGTCCTCTAGGTCTGGAAGACAGAGAGACAAGTCCTCTAGGTCTGGTAGACAGAGAGACAAGTCCTCTAGGTCTGGTAGACAGAGAGACAAGTCCTCTAGGTCTGGTAGACAGAGAGACAAGTCCTCTAGGTCTGGTAGACAGAGAGACAAGTAGGTCTGGTAGACAGAGAGACAAGTCCTCTGGGTCTGGTAGACAGAGAGACAAGTAGGTCTGGTAGACAGAGAGACAAGTCCTCTAGGTCTGGTAGACAGAGAGACAAGTCCTCTGGGTATGGTAGACAGAGAGACAAGTCCTCTAGGTCTGGAAGACAGAGAGACAAGTCCTCTAGGTCTGGTAGACAGAGAGACAAGTCCTCTAGGTCTGGTAGACAGAGAGACAAGTCCTCTGGGTCTGCTAGACAGAGAGACAAGTAGGTCTGGTAGACAGAGAGACAAGCCCTCTAGGTCTGCTAGACAGAGAGATAAGTAGGTCTGGTAGACAGAGAGACAAGCCCTCTAGGTCTGGTAGAGACGTGGCTATAGATGTTGATAATACTGGGTGAGTCAGTTAGTGAAGAACGAAGATGAGGTGTAGCGCAGTAGGATACGGTGAGTCCAGAAACCTCATCGTCAAAAAATACAATGTTCTCTTTTCTGTTTCTTTGACATTTGCTCTGCTGCTGTTTCCATGGTTACAGTCAGAAACACACACACACACACACACACACACACACACACACACACACACACACACACACACACACACACACACACACACACACACATAAAGGCCATGTTGCCAGTTAAATATGCCAATATGAATAGAATATACACCCCAGGCTGCTAAAGAAATGTGAAGCAGGTGCGCTAGTATGTCACGCCACCTCAAGTGCATTATTTAGCCTGTGATTTAGCCTGTGATTTAGCCTGTGATTTAGCCTGTGATTTAGTAAGTGATTTAGCCTGTGATTTAGCCTGTGATTTAGCTTGTGATATAGCCTGTGATTTAGCCTGTGATTTAGCCTGTGATTTATCCTGTGATTTAGTCTGAATCATCCTGTAATTTAGCCTGTGATTTAGTCAGTGTTTTAGCCTGTGATTTCGCCTGTGATTTAGTCAGTGATTCAGCCTGTGAATTAGCCTGTGATTTATCCTGTGGTTTAGTCTGTGATTTAGTCTGTGATTTAGCCAGTGAATTAGCCTGTGAATTAGCCTGTGATTTAGCCTGTGATTTAGCCAGTGGTTTAGTCTGTGATTTAACCTGTGATTTAGCCAGTGATTTAGCCTGTGATTTAGCCTATGATTTAGCCTGTGATTTAGCCAGTGCAACATGGTAGCAACACAACATGGCAGCAGCACAACATGGTGCAAACATTATTGGAAACAGACAACAGCACAAAGGGCAAGAAGGTAGAGACAACAATACATCACGCAAAGCAGCCACAACTGTCAGTAAGAGTGTCCATGGTTGAGTCTTTGAATGAAGAGATTGAGATAAAACTGTCCAGTTTGAGTGTTTGTTGCAACTCGTTCCAGTCACTAGCTGCAGCGAACTGAAAAGAGGAGCGACGCAGGGATGTATGTGCTTTGGGGACCTTTCACAGAATGTGACTGGTAGAACGGGTGTTGTATGTGGAGGATGAAGGCTGCAGTAGATATCTCACATAGGGGGGAGTGAGGCCTAAGGTTTTATTTAAACGTGTACATGAAGATGATTGGTCTCTTTAAACGTGTACATGAAGATGATTGGTCTCTTTAAACGTGTACATGAAGGTGATTGGTCTCTTTAAACGTGTACATGAAGATGATTGGTCTCTTTAAACGTGTACATGAAGATGATTGGTCTCTTTAAACGTGTACATGAAGGTGATTGGTCTCTTTAAACGTGTACATGAAGGTGATTGGTCTCTTTAAACGTGTACATGAATGTGATTGGTCTCTTTAAACGTGTACATGAAGGTGATTGGTCTCTTTAAACGTGTACATGATGTGTGGTGGTAAAAAGCATCAATGTAACATTGTTGGCTTCTGGCTTATTCATGCTACTTTACTATCAACTGGTAAGCTGTATCAGTCAGCTTCACATACCAGGGGAAAACAAACCGCTCTATTTGCTAAGCATCCATCTGACTGACAAACATCTACCAGGGGAAAACAAACCGCTCTATTTGCTAAGCATACATCTGACTGACAATACCAGGGGAAAACAAACCGCTCTATTTGCTAAGCATCCATCTGACTGACAAACATCTACCAGGGGAAAACAAACCGCTCTATTTGCTAAGCATCCATCTGACTGACAAACATCTACCAGGGGAAAACAAACCGCTCTATTTGCTAAGCATACATCTGACTGACAAACATCTACCAGGGGAAAACAAACCGCTCTATTTGCTAAGCATCCATCTGACTGACAAACATCTTGATGAGCTGGAGTTCTTACATCATCTGTACCATAATATTGACAGAGTCTGATTCCCGATGTTGACACTGCCTGGGACTATTTTTACATGAAATGTGTGTCCATTTGTGATAAGTATGCCCCTGTGAAGAAATGTAGAATCAATGGAAGGGACAGTGCCTGGTTTTCAGAAAACTTGGCAGAATGAATTAGAAAGAGAGATATCTCTTGGGCTCGAGCTAGACATACAAATGTTCCTGTTGACTGGGCCTCCTTCAGAGCGCTAAGAAACAAATACACAGAATTGATCAGGAAGTCCAAATCAGATTTATATCTAAATGCTGTCACAGAGAACCTAAACAACCCTACCAAGTTCTGGAAGCCAATCGAATCAGTGTCAGGTTCTAATGTCTCCTCTGGCCTTCCTGACCATTTAATGATGGGTTCTAATGTCTCCTCTGGCCTTCCTGACCATTTAATGATGGGTTCTAATGTCTCCTCTGGCCTTCCTGACCATTTAATGATGGGTTCTAATGTCTCCTCTGGCCTTCCTGACCATTTAATGATGGGTTCTAATGTCTCCTCTGGCCTTCCTGACCATTTAATGATGGGTTCTAATGTCTCCTCTGGCCTTCCTGACCATTTAATGATGGATTCTAATGAAGTGAAGGATAAAGCTGATACGGTGCCGCGCAAAAGTATTCATCCCCCTGGGCATTTTTCCTATTTTGTTGCAGTACAACCCGTAATTTAAATAGATTGTTATTTTTATTTCATGTAATGGGCTTACACAAAACAGTCCAAAGTGGTGCGTTCACCCCCTTTGCTATGAAGCCCTTAAATAAGATCTGGTGCAGCCAATTACCTTCAGAAGTCACACAATTAGTTAAATAAAGTCCACCTGTGTGCAATCTAAGTGTCACATGATCTGTCACATGATCTCAGTACATATACACCTGTTCTGAAAGGCCCCAGAATATGCAACACCACTAAGTAAGGGGCACCACCAAGCAAGTGGCACCGTAAAGACCAAGGAGCTCTCCAAACAGGTCAGGGACAAAGTTGTGGAGAAGTACAGATCAGGGTTGGGTTCTAAAAAATATCCAAACTTTGAACATCCCACAGAGCACCATTAAATCCATTATTATAAAATTGAAAGAATATGGCACCATAACAAACCTGCCAAGAGAGAGCCGCACAACAAAACTCACAGACCAGGCAAGGAGGGCATTAATCAGAGAGGCAACAAAGAGACCAAATATAACCCTGAAGGAGCTGCATAGCTCCACAGCAGAGATTGGAGTATCTGTCCATAGGACCACTTGAAGCTGTACACTCCACAGAGCTGGGCTTTATGGAAGAGTGGCCAGAAAAAAGCCATTGCTTAAAGAAGAAAATAAGCAAACACATTTGGTGTTCACCAAAAGTTATGTGGGAGACTCCCCAAACATATGGAAGAAGGTACTCTGGTCAATTGAGACTAAAATGTAGCTTTTTGGCTATCAAGGAAAATGCTATGTCTGGCGCAAACCCAACACCTCCCATCACCCCGAGGACACCATCCCCACAGTAAAACATGGTGGTGGCAGCATCATGCTGTGGATACATTTTTCATCGGCAGGGACTGGGAAACTGGTCAGAATTGAAGGAATGATGGATGCCGCTAAATTCTGGGAAATTCTTGAGGGAAATCTGTTTCAGTCTTCCAGAGATTTGAGACTGGGACAGAGGTTCACCTTCCAGCAGGACAATGACCCTAAGCATACTGCTAAAGCAACACTCAAGTGGTTTAAGGGGAAACATTTACATGTCTTGGAATGGCCTAGTCAAAGCCCAGACCTCAATCCAATTGAGAATCTGTGGAATGACTTAGAGATTGCTGTACACCAGCAGAACCCATCCAAGTTGAAGGAGCTGGAGCAGTTTTGCCTTGAAGAATGTGCAAAACTCCCAGTAGCTAGATGTGCCGAGCTAATAGAGACAAGAGAAGAGACTTACAGCTGTATTATTGCAAAAGGTGGCTCTGCAGATTATTGACTTTGTCTTGTTTCTTGTTTGTTTCACAATAAAAAATATTTTCAATCTTCAAAGTCGTAGGCGTATTGTGTAAAACAAATGATACAAACCTCTAAAAATATATTTTTTAATTCCAGGTTGGAAGGCAACAAAATAGAAAAAATACCAAGGGGGTGAATAATTTCTCAAGCCACTGTACATGCAGATGATCCAGTCTTCTCTGGTTCAGGCTGTTGAAGAGCTCTACACTGCTGGTCTTGACTGTACAAAAAACTAAATGCATGTCCTTTACCAGAGCTAGAACTCTGCCAGAGAAAGTTAGCATCTAGTGGCTTATCCATTGAAAAAGTGCCATCCTTCAAATACCTAGGAATTTGGTTGGATGACAAGTTGTCCTATAAAGTTAATAATAATAATCTTGTGACAAAGCTTAAATAAAATAAAATAAATCAAAAATGAAATTTGATTTTGATTTTCATACATAGGCTTGCTTCTCGCTTATGGCTAGAAAGAAGCTTGTTCAGACCACTTTTCTCTCTAATTGATTATGGTGACTTGTTGTATATGCATGCAGCCTCCTCTGTCTTACAGAGACTGGACTCTGTTTATCATGCAGCCTCCTCCGTCTTACAGAGACTGGACTCTGTTTATCATGCAGCCTCCTCTGTCTTACAGAGACTGGACTCTGTTTATCATGCAGCCTCCTCCGTCTTACAGAGACTGGACTCTGTTTATCATGCAGCCTCCTCTGTCTTACAGAGACTGGACTCTGTTTATCATGCAGCCTCCTCTGTCTTACAGAGACTGGACTCTGTTTATCATGCAGCCTCCTCTGTCTTACAGAGACTGGACTCTGTTCATCATGCAGCCTCCTCCGTCTTACAGAGACTGGACTCTGTTTATCATGCAGCCTCCTCTGTCTTACAGAGACTGGACTCTGTTTATCATGCAGCCTCCTCTGTCTTACAGAGACTGGATTCTGTTTATCATGCAGCCTCCTCTGTCTTACAGAGACTGGACTCTGTTTATCATGCAGCCTCCTCCGTCTTACAGAGACTGGACTCTGTTTATCATGCAGCCTCCTCTGTCTTACAGAGACTGGACTCTGTTTATCATGCAGCCTCCTCTGTCTTACAGAGACTGGACTCTGTTTATCATGCAGCCTCCTCTGTCTTACAGAGACTGGACTCTGTTTATCATGCAGCCTCCTCTGTCTTACAGAGACTGGACTCTGTTTATCATGCAGCCTCCTCCGTCTTACAGAGACTGGACTCTGTTTATCATGCAGCCTCCTCCGTCTTACAGAGACTGGACTCTGTTTATCGTGCATCCTTGCCCTTTATTACAAATGCCAAGTCACTCACCCACCATTGCACATTGTACCAAATGGTAGGTTGGATCTCACTTATATATGGATCTCACATATATCTACAAAGCCCTTTTGGGTAAACTCCCTCTTTGCTTCTGCAGCATGCAGACAGACCAGGGCAGCATGCAGACAGACCAGGGCAGCATGCAGACAGACCAGGGCAGCATGCAGACAGACCAGGGCAGCATGCAGACAGACCAGGGCAGCATGCAGACAGACCAGGGCAGCATGCAGACAGACCATGGCAGCATGCAGACAGACCAGGGCCTGTATTCACAAAGCAACCCGGTAGGAGCACTGATTTTAGGATCAGTTTAGTCTTTTAGATCACAACGAATGATTACATTGAAAAGGGTCTTGGATCTGAAGACACTGTGAATACAGACCTGGGAGACAGCTGTTGTCCGACACGTTGCACAGCAGTCTTTCACCACAGGACCCTAGAGGTAGTACAGTCAGTGCTTACCAACTGAATATTTGCATGTGAATTTCCATATCAATGCCACGAACAAAAGGGTTGAATTGTTCAGCAACATGTACAGTGGACATGGCTTTGTATTTGTATTTATTATGGATCCCCATTAGCTGTTGCCTTGGCAACAGATAAAACAGGGAACTATGTTTGTACTGAATGAGATAAAGATGAAACAGGAAACTGTGTTTGTACTGAATGAGATAAAGATGAAACAGGAAACTGTGTTTGTACTGAATGAGATAAAGATGAAACAGGAAACTGTGTTTGTACTGAATGAGATAAAGATGAAACAGGAAACTGTGTTTGTACTGAATGAGATAAAGATGAAACAGGAAACTGTGTTTGTACTGAATGAGATAAAGATGAAACAGGAAACTGTGTTTGTACTGAATGAGATAAAGATGAAACAGGAAACTGTGTTTGTACTGAATGAGATAAAGATGAAACAGGAAACTGTGTTTGTACTGAATGAGATAAAGATGAAACAGGAAACTGTGTTTGTACTGAATGAGATAAAGATGAAACAGGAAACTGTGTTTGTACTGAATGAGATAAAGATGAAACAGGAAACTGTGTTTGTACTGAATGAGATAAAGATGAAACAGGAAACTGTGTTTGTACTGAATGAACTGAGACTTCTTGAGACAGGCAGTATTTTGATGTTTGGATGAAAAACGTGCCCAAATGAAACTGCCTATTTCTCAGGCCCAGAATCTAGAATATGCATGTAACAGATTAGGATAGAAAACACTCTAAAGTTTCCAAAACTGTCCAAATATTGTCTGTGAGTATAACAGAAATGATATTACAGGCGAAAACCTGAGGAAAATCCAACCAGGAAGTGCTGTTATTTTGAAACCTCTCTGTTCCGTTGCATTTCTTCCCTCCATTTAAAGGGATATCAACCAAATTGCTTTCCCTATGGCTTCCACATGGTGTGAACAGTCTTTAGACATAGTTTCAGGCTTTTATTCTTAAAAATTAGCGAGAATTATCACATTGCGTCAGTGGATAGCTGGGTGTCCCCAGAGTTTTGCATGCGCGAGCAGCTTGGAGCAGACCTTTTCTCTCTCTCTCCTATTGAAAAAGCTACCTTCCGGTTGATATATTATCGATTATATATTGGAAAAACAACCTGACGATTGATTATAATAAAAGTTTGACATGTTTCAACGGACTTTACGGATACTATTTGGAATTTTCGTCTGCTCGTCACCTGCAAGAGCTTGTGGTTTACTACACAAAACGCGCCAACCAAATGGAGGTTTTTGGATATATTAATAATCTTTATGGAACAAAACAAACATTTATTGTGTAACTGAGAGTCTCGTGAGTGCAAACATACAAACATCATCAAAGGTAAGCGATTCATTTTATTTCTTTCTGACCTTCGTGTCCAGTCAACTTTGCTAGGTGTTTGTAATGTTTTGTCTGCTGAGAGAGCTGTCCTCACATGAACACTTGGTTTGCGTTCGCTGTAAAGCTTTTTTGAAATCTGACACGACAGGTGGATTAACAACAAGCTAAGCTGTGTTTTGCTATATTGCACTTGTGATTTCTTGAAAATTTAATATTTTTTGTCATTTAATTTGAATTTGGCGCTCTGCAATTCAACGGATGTTGACGAAAATGATCCCGCTAAAGGGATTGGTGCTCCAAGAAGTTTTAAACAGTGAACTGTTTGTACTGAATGAGCAAAAGATAAAACATTACATCCTATAACATCTCTACACCACCACATATATACACAACATGTTCAATACCACCATACAACAATATCACAATGTGTGCATATGCATGGGTCTGTACCTTTGTGGGTCTCATCACAGTCCCCGCTGTTCCATAAGGTGTATTTTTACCTTCTTTTTAAATCTGATTCTACTGCTTACGTCAGTTACCTGATGTGGAATAGAGTTCCATGTAGTCATGGCTCTATGTAGTACTGTGGAATAGAGTTCCATGTAGTCATGGCTCTATGTAGTACTGTGGAATAGAGTTCCATGTAGTCATGGCTCTATGTAGTACTGTGGAATAGAGTTCCATGTAGTCATGGCTCTATGTAGTACTGTGGAATAGAGTTCCATGTAGTCCTGGCTCTATGTGGTACTGTGGAATAGAGTTCCATGTAGTCATGGCTCTATGTAGTACTGTGGAATAGAGTTCCATGTAGTCATGGCTCTATGTGGTACTGTGGAATAGAGTTCCATGTAGTCATGGCTCTATGTAGTACTGTGTGCCTCCCATAGTCTGTTCTGGATGTGGGGACTGTGAAGAGACCTATGGTGGCATGTCTTCTGGGGTATGTATGGGTGTCTGAGCTGTGTGTTAGTAGTTTAAACAGACCTATGGTGGCATGTCTTGTGGGGTATGTATGGGTGTCTGAGCTGTGTGCTAGTAGTTTAAACAGACAGCTCAGTGCATTCAACATGTCAACACCTCTTACAAAAACAATTAGTGATGAAGTCATTCTCTCTTCCACTTTGAGCCAGGAGAGATTGACATGCATATTATTAATATTAGCTCTCTGTGTACATCCAAGGGCCAGCCATGCTGCCCTGTTCTGAACCAAATGCAATTTGTCCCTCTTTGTGGCACCTGACCACACTACTGAACAGTAGTCAAGGTGCAACAAAACTAGGACCTGGAGGACTTGCTGATAGGGTTATGAAGGTAGAGCATCGCTTTGTTATGGACAGATTCTCCCCATCTTAACTACTGTTGTATCAATATGTTATGACCATGACAGGTTACAATCCAGGGTTACTCCAAGCAGTTTAGTCGCCTCAACTTGCTCAATTTCCACATGATTGATTACAATACGTAGTTGAGGTTAAGGATTTAGTGAATGATTTGTCCCAAATAAAATGCTTTTAGATTTATAAATATTTAGGACTAACTTATTCCTTGCCACCCGTTCGGAAACTAACCTCAGCTCTTTGTTGAGTGTTGCAGTCATTTCAGTCACTGTGGTCGACTGACGTGTATAGTGTTGAGTCATCTGCATACAGACACACTGGTCTTAACGTTGGTGATGAAAGATAGATAATGCAATTATTGTCATCTTCCGATCAGGCCACTGCATGCTGGGAGATGGACTCGGATGGTGACACATCTTCTTCTTCAAGCTCCCTGACTGAATACTGGGAGTCTTCAGGGGTTCTGGAAGCTTGGGTCTTACCTCGGAGTACAGCAACAGTCTCTCTGTCTCACAGCCATTCTGCCAACATACATCCAGAAGCAAGGGTCTTACCCGATGTATATTCTCTTAGTTTATTCTGGGATATACAGACCCAGTCAAAGGTTTGGACACACCTACTCATTCAAGGGTTTGTCTTTATTTGTACTATTTTCTACATTGTGGAATAATAGCGAAGACATCATGAAAAGCGAAGGACTATGAAATAACACATATGGAATCATGTAGTAACCAAAAAAGTGTTAAACAAATCCAAATATATTTTATATTTGAGATTCTTCAAATTAGCCACCCTTTGCCTTGATGACAGCTTTGCACCCTCTTGGCGTTCTCTCAACCAGCTTAATGAGGAATGATTCTCCAACAGATTGTGTTGATTTGATGAAGAATCCAGTTGGTAGGGATTTCTGAGTTGCGTTTTACATGTTATTTGTTTTGTGTAGATTTGTGCTGACGAGCTGGTAAACTGGCTCAGCTACAGACTGAGGCCGGTAACACATGACATTTTATGATAATGATTATGACAAATGACATGATATTGTTATATTGTGGCACCACGCATCATTTCACTAACAATTGCAACCTCGATGTATTCCATCGTGACAATTTAGCATAATTTAGCTGCTAGCTTAACCAGATGCAGCCTGTGAAGCTGGGCAAATTAAACTGCTAGCTTAACCAGATGCAGCCTGTGAGGCCAGGCTAATTTAACTTCTAGCTTAACCAGATGCAGCCTGTGAGGCCAGGCTAATTTAGCTGCTAGCTTAACCAGATGCAGCCTGTGAGGCCAGGCTAATTTAGCTGCTAGTTTAACCAGATGCAGCCTGTGAGGCTGACCTCAGGGGCCACTTCCGGCTTAGATCAAAACACAGAGAGTGATCTCAGGGACCACTACTGTCAATATCAAAACAAAGAGAGTGACTTCAGGGACCACTACTGTCAATATCAAAACACAGAGAGTGACTTCAGGGACCACTACTGTCAATATCTAAACACAGAGAGTGACCTCAGGGACCACTACTGTCAATATCAAAATAACGAGAGTGACTTCAGGGACCAATACTGTCAATATCTAAACACAGAGAGTGACCTCAGGGGCAAATACTGTCAATATCTAAACACAGAGAGTGACTTCAGGGACCACTACTGCCTCTGATGTTCCTTTCAACGTTCCAATCAGAACCTCTCTCATTATTGTTCAGGACAGAACAGAATTACATGTTACAAGGAGACAAGCTGACAAGCTTCTTACATGCTTGGACAGCCTCGGATATATTTGCAAGTTTGTAGTGTGTGACACCTCACCCGACAGAGGGGCTGAAGCCACACATAATCCTGTTGGCTTTGACCACGGTAGGCCTAAGCCTTTGGATCGCGATATCTACTAAAGATAACATGTAGAATGTTTTAAGATGATCATACCAAGGATAATTTAGCCGTTTGATTGTAAATTTTAGGAACCCTGTAGGTAAATTAAAAAAATAACAATTACAGGGTATTTGATGAAACATTGCATTTGGCCTTTTCTGTTATAGCTCATAGAAACGCATTGAATAACACATTTGTACATGGCAAAACAGTCAAAACTAAATCATAAGGAATAAGGGTTTGAAGTCTGTCCTAATATCTAGATATATATAAGAAACAATCTAAATATATATTACTCCCTGTCATGTACTCCTAGAAGTAGTGGGTGGAGGAGTCAGGAGCAAGGAGAGCGGGGTAGTTGATATGTGGAAAATTTATTCCCTAAACAACAGTGTTGGTCAACACCACACACACGGGGGCAATAAGACCCAGTCCTAAACAACAGTGTTGGTCAACCCCCCACACACAGGCACAATAAGACCCAGTCCTAAACAACAGTGTTGGTCAACCCCCCACACACAGGCACAATAAGACCCAGTCCTAAACAACAGTGTTGGTCAACGCCACACACAGGCACAATAAGACCCAGTCCTAAACAACAGTGTTGGTCAACGCCACACACAGGCACAATAAGACCCAGTCCTAAACAACAGTGTTGGTCAACACCACACACACGGGGGCAATAAGACCCAGTCCAAAACAACAGTGTCGGTCAACACCACACACACGGGGGCAATAAGACCCAGTCCAAAACAACAGTGTCGGTCAACACCACACACACGGGGGCAATAAGACCCAGTCCTAAACAACAGTGTTGGTCAAAGCCACTTTCACACAGGCACAATAAGACCCAGTCCTAAACAACAGTGTTGGTCAACACCACACACACGGGGGCAATAAGACCCAGTCCTAAACAACAGTGTTGGTCAACACCACACACACGGGCGCAATAAGACTCAGTCCTAAACAACAGTGTTGGTCAACACCACACACACGGGCGCAATAAGACCCAGTCCAAAACAACAGGACGAAACGGTTCGAGAGCAACATACTTCCACAGAACTCACACACATCTAATAAAAGAAAACAAGCCGCCGGGCCTACCGGTTTCTAAGAGCCCTAAACCAAAACCTAAACAAGAAACAGGTGCAACTAATCAGACAAAACTAAATGAAACAGAAAAGGGGATTGGTGGCAGCTAGTAGGCCGGCGACGACGACCACCGAGCGCTGCCCCGAACAGGAAGAGGCACCATCTTCAGAGGGATTCGTGACACTCCCATGTCTGGTTATTTTATTAGTAGCACTTTTTACCCCCTGTACATGTTGTGCCAGTTTTACAGCCTGGTACTGGGTTACCTTCAGACAACTCCCCTTAATTCTGTGTGTGTCGTAGACCAAAACAATTGACACATGTGTGTTTGTGAGAGTCTCCCCTTTGGAAATTGGTGACATATCAGTTTGTAGCTCCAGCGGTTCGGTCTGGACAGTCAGTTTTGTGAGAAGACCTCTTTGAAATTAGGATGTACGAGACAGAGTTCAGATTACTTCCGTAAAGCTTGTGGATGTCGTAGAGCAGGGACGGCATCTCCAGTTCCCGTCCCTGACAAACACAGCTGATGAAACTAATTGCATTGTTTACTGAAGATCAGTAGACCTGTATCCTCTATTTTATGGAGGAAAAGTGCACATACTATGCCTGTGATATGTGGTTGTCCCACCTATCTATCTGAAGATGAATGCACTGACTGTAATTGGCTCTGGATAAGGGCGTCTGCTAAATGACTAACATGTTAATGTGTGTTAGCTGGAGCTAAAGTAAGACACCAATCAGGCCCTTCCCTTTCATAGAGCTAAACAACGGCCCGCCTCTTTCATAGAGCTAAACAACGGCCCGCCTCTTTCATAGAGCTAAACAACGGCCCGTCCCTTTCATAGAGCTAAACAAAGGCCTGTCCCTTTCATAGAGCTAAACAACGGCCCGTCCCTTTCATAGAGCTAAACAACGGACCGTCCCTTTCATAGAGCTAAACAACGGCCCGTCCCTTTCATAGAGCTAAACAACGGCCCGTCCCTTTCATAGAGCTAAACAACGGCCCGTCCCTTTCATAAACAACGGCCTGCCTCTTTCATAGAGCTAAACAACAGCCCGTCCCTTTCATAGAGCTAAACAACGGCCCGTCCCTTTCATAGAGCTAAACAACGGCCCGTCCCTTTCATAGAGCTAAACAACGGCCCGTCCCTTTCATAGAGCTAAACAACGGCCCGTCCCTTTCATAGAGCTAAACAACGGCCCGTCCCTTTCATAGAGCTAAACAACGGCCCGTCCCTTTCATAGAGCTAAACAACGGCCCGTCCCTTTCATAGAGCTAAACAACGGCCCGTCCCTTTCATAGAGCTAAACAACGGCCCGTCCCTTTCATAAACAACAGCCCGTCCCTTTCATAGAGCTAAACAACGGCCCGTCCCTTTCATAGAGCTAAACAACGGCCCGTCCCTTTCATAGAGCTAAACAACGGCCCGTCCCTTTCATAGAGCTAAACAACGGCCCGTCCCTTTCATAAACAACGGCCCGTCCCTTTCATAAACAACGGCCCGCCTCTTTCATAGAGCTAAACAACGGCCCGTCCCTTTCATAAACAACAGCCCGTCCCTTTCATAGAGCTAAACAACGGCCCGTCCCTTTCATAGAGCTAAACAATGGCCCGTCCCTTTCATAGAACAACGGCCCGTCCCTTTCATAGAGCTAAACAACGGCCCGTCCCTTTCATAGAGCTAAACAACGGCCCGTCCCTTTCATAGAGCTAAACAACGGCCCGTCCCTTTCATAGAGCTAAACAACGGCCCGTCCCTTTCATAGAGCTAAACAATGGCCCGTCCCTTTCATAGAGCTAAACAACGGCCCGTCCCTTTCATAGAGCTAAACAATGGCCCGTCCCTTTCATAGAGCTAAACAACGGCCCGTCCCTTTCATAGAGCTAAACAACGGCCCTTCCCTTTCATAGAGCTAAACAACAGCACGTCCCTTTCATAGAGCTAAACAACGGCCCATCCCTTTCATAGAGCTAAACAACAGCCCGTCCCTTTCATAGAGCTAAACAACGGCCCGTCCCTTTCATAGAGCTAAACAACGGCCCGTCCCTTTCATAAACAACGGCCCGTCCCTTTCATAGAGCTAAACAACACCCCGTCCCTTTCATAGAGCTAAACAACGGCCCGTCCATTTCATAGAGCTAAAGAACGGCCCGTCCCTTTCATAAACAACGGCCTGTCCCTTTCATAAACAACGGCCCGTCCCTTTCATAGAGCTAAACAACGGCCCGTCCCCTTCATAAACAACAGCCCGTCCCTTTCATAAACAACGGCCCATCCCTTTCATAAACAACGGCCCGTCCCTTTCATAAACAACGGCCCGTCCCTTTCATAAACAACGGCCCCTGCCTTTCATAGAGCTAAACAACGGCCCGTCCCTTTCATAGAGCTAAACAACGGCCCGTCCCTTTCATAGAGCTAAACAACGGCCAGTCCCTTTCATAGAGCTAAACAACAGCCCGCCTCTTTCAGAGAGCTAAACAACGGCCCGTCCCTTTCATAGAGCTAAACAAAGGCCCTTCCCTTTCATAGAGCTAAACAACAGCACGTCCCTTTCATAGAGCTAAACAACGGCCCATCCCTTTCATAGAGTTAAACAACGGCCCGTCCCTTTCATAGAGCTAAACAACGGCCCGTCCCTTTCATAGAGCTAAACAACGGCCCGTCCCTTTCATAGAGCTAAACAACGGCCCGTCCCTTTCATAGAGCTAAACAACGGCCCGTCCCTTTCATAGAGCTAAACAACGGCCCGTCCCTTTCATAGAGCTAAACAACGGCCCGTCCCTTTCATAGAGCTAAACAACGGCCCGTCCCTTTCATAAACAACAGCCCGTCCCTTTCATAGAGCTAAACAACGGCCCGTCCCTTTCATAGAGCTAAACAACGGCCCGTCCCTTTCATAGAGCTAAACAACGGCCCGTCCCTTTCATAGAGCTAAACAACGGCCCGTCCCTTTCATAAACAACGGCCCGTCCCTTTCATAAACAACGGCCCGCCTCTTTCATAGAGCTAAACAACGGCCCGTCCCTTTCATAAACAACAGCCCGTCCCTTTCATAGAGCTAAACAACGGCCCGTCCCTTTCATAGAGCTAAACAATGGCCCGTCCCTTTCATAGAACAACGGCCCGTCCCTTTCATAGAGCTAAACAACGGCCCGTCCCTTTCATAGAGCTAAACAACGGCCCGTCCCTTTCATAGAGCTAAACAACGGCCCGTCCCTTTCATAAACAACAGCCCGTCCCTTTCATAGAGCTAAACAACGGCCCGTCCCTTTCATAGAGCTAAACAACGGCCCGTCCCTTTCATAGAGCTAAACAACGGCCCGTCCCTTTCATAGAGCTAAACAACGGCCCGTCCCTTTCATAAACAACGGCCCGTCCCTTTCATAAACAACGGCCCGCCTCTTTCATAGAGCTAAACAACGGCCCGTCCCTTTCATAAACAACAGCCCGTCCCTTTCATAGAGCTAAACAACGGCCCGTCCCTTTCATAGAGCTAAACAATGGCCCGTCCCTTTCATAGAACAACGGCCCGTCCCTTTCATAGAGCTAAACAACGGCCCGTCCCTTTCATAGAGCTAAACAACGGCCCGTCCCTTTCATAGAGCTAAACAACGGCCCGTCCCTTTCATAAACAACGGCCTGCCTCTTTCATAGAGCTAAACAACAGCCCGTCCCTTTCATAGAGCTAAACAACGGCCCGTCCCTTTCATAGAGCTAAACAACGGCCCGTCCCTTTCATAGAGCTAAACAACGGCCCGTCCCTTTCATAGAGCTAAACAACGGCCCGTCCCTTTCATAGAGCTAAACAACGGCCCGTCCCTTTCATAGAGCTAAACAACGGCCCGTCCCTTTCATAGAGCTAAACAACGGCCCGTCCCTTTCATAGAGCTAAACAACGGCCCGTCCCTTTCATAGAGCTAAACAACGGCCCGTCCCTTTCATAAACAACAGCCCGTCCCTTTCATAGAGCTAAACAACGGCCCGTCCCTTTCATAGAGCTAAACAACGGCCCGTCCCTTTCATAGAGCTAAACAACGGCCCGTCCCTTTCATAGAGCTAAACAACGGCCCGTCCCTTTCATAAACAACGGCCCGTCCCTTTCATAAACAACGGCCCGCCTCTTTCATAGAGCTAAACAACGGCCCGTCCCTTTCATAAACAACAGCCCGTCCCTTTCATAGAGCTAAACAACGGCCCGTCCCTTTCATAGAGCTAAACAATGGCCCGTCCCTTTCATAGAACAACGGCCCGTCCCTTTCATAGAGCTAAACAACGGCCCGTCCCTTTCATAGAGCTAAACAACGGCCCGTCCCTTTCATAGAGCTAAACAACGGCCCGTCCCTTTCATAGAGCTAAACAATGGCCCGTCCCTTTCATAGAGCTAAACAACGGCCCGTCCCTTTCATAGAGCTAAACAATGGCCCGTCCCTTTCATAGAGCTAAACAACGGCCCGTCCCTTTCATAGAGCTAAACAACGGCCCTTCCCTTTCATAGAGCTAAACAACAGCACGTCCCTTTCATAGAGCTAAACAACGGCCCATCCCTTTCATAGAGCTAAACAACAGCCCGTCCCTTTCATAGAGCTAAACAACGGCCCGTCCCTTTCATAGAGCTAAACAACGGCCCGTCCCTTTCATAAACAACGGCCCGTCCCTTTCATAGAGCTAAACAACACCCCGTCCCTTTCATAGAGCTAAACAACGGCCCGTCCATTTCATAGAGCTAAAGAACGGCCCGTCCCTTTCATAAACAACGGCCTGTCCCTTTCATAAACAACGGCCCGTCCCTTTCATAGAGCTAAACAACGGCCCGTCCCCTTCATAAACAACAGCCCGTCCCTTTCATAAACAACGGCCCATCCCTTTCATAAACAACGGCCCGTCCCTTTCATAAACAACGGCCCGTCCCTTTCATAAACAACGGCCCCTGCCTTTCATAGAGCTAAACAACGGCCCGTCCCTTTCATAGAGCTAAACAACGGCCCGTCCCTTTCATAGAGCTAAACAACGGCCAGTCCCTTTCATAGAGCTAAACAACAGCCCGCCTCTTTCAGAGAGCTAAACAACGGCCCGTCCCTTTCATAGAGCTAAACAAAGGCCCTTCCCTTTCATAGAGCTAAACAACAGCACGTCCCTTTCATAGAGCTAAACAACGGCCCATCCCTTTCATAGAGTTAAACAACGGCCCGTCCCTTTCATAGAGCTAAACAACGGCCCGTCCCTTTCATAGAGCTAAACAACGGCCCGTCCCTTTCATAGAGCTAAACAACGGCCCGTCCCTTTCATAGAGCTAAACAACGGCCCGTCCCTTTCATAGAGCTAAACAACGGCCCGTCCCTTTCATAGAGCTAAACAACGGCCCGTCCCTTTCATAGAGCTAAACAACGGCCCGTCCCTTTCATAAACAACAGCCCGTCCCTTTCATAGAGCTAAACAACGGCCCGTCCCTTTCATAGAGCTAAACAACGGCCCGTCCCTTTCATAGAGCTAAACAACGGCCCGTCCCTTTCATAGAGCTAAACAACGGCCCGTCCCTTTCATAAACAACGGCCCGTCCCTTTCATAAACAACGGCCCGCCTCTTTCATAGAGCTAAACAACGGCCCGTCCCTTTCATAAACAACAGCCCGTCCCTTTCATAGAGCTAAACAACGGCCCGTCCCTTTCATAGAGCTAAACAATGGCCCGTCCCTTTCATAGAACAACGGCCCGTCCCTTTCATAGAGCTAAACAACGGCCCGTCCCTTTCATAGAGCTAAACAACGGCCCGTCCCTTTCATAGAGCTAAACAACGGCCCGTCCCTTTCATAAACAACAGCCCGTCCCTTTCATAGAGCTAAACAACGGCCCGTCCCTTTCATAGAGCTAAACAACGGCCCGTCCCTTTCATAGAGCTAAACAACGGCCCGTCCCTTTCATAGAGCTAAACAACGGCCCGTCCCTTTCATAAACAACGGCCCGTCCCTTTCATAAACAACGGCCCGCCTCTTTCATAGAGCTAAACAACGGCCCGTCCCTTTCATAAACAACAGCCCGTCCCTTTCATAGAGCTAAACAACGGCCCGTCCCTTTCATAGAGCTAAACAATGGCCCGTCCCTTTCATAGAACAACGGCCCGTCCCTTTCATAGAGCTAAACAACGGCCCGTCCCTTTCATAGAGCTAAACAACGGCCCGTCCCTTTCATAGAGCTAAACAACGGCCCGTCCCTTTCATAGAGCTAAACAACGGCCCGTCCCTTTCATAGAGCTAAACAACGGCCCGTCCCTTTCATAGAGCTAAACAACGGCCCGTCCCTTTCATAGAGCTAAACAACGGCCCTTCCCTTTCATAGAGCTAAACAACAGCACGTCCCTTTCATAGAGCTAAACAACGGCCCATCCCTTTCATAGAGCTAAACAACGGCCCGTCCCTTTCATAGAGCTAAACAACGGCCCGTCCCTTTCATAGAGCTAAACAACGGCCCGTCCCTTTCATAAACAACGGCCCGTCCCTTTCATAAACAACGGCCCGTCCCTTTCATAGAGCTAAACAACGGCCCGTCCCCTTCATAAACAACAGCCCGTCCCTTTCATAAACAACGGCCCATCCCTTTCATAAACAACGGCCCGTCCCTTTCATAAACAACGGCCCGTCCCTTTCATAAACAACGGCCCCTGCCTTTCATAGAGCTAAACAACGGCCCGTCCCTTTCATAGAGCTAAACAACGGCCCGTCCCTTTCATAGAGCTAAACAACGGCCAGTCCCTTTCATAGAGCTAAACAACAGCCCGCCTCTTTCAGAGAGCTAAACAACGGCCCGTCCCTTTCATAGAGCTAAACAACGGCCCTTCCCTTTCATAGAGCTAAACAACAGCACGTCCCTTTCATAGAGCTAAACAACGGCCCATCCCTTTCATAGAGCTAAACAACGGCCCGTCCCTTTCATAGAGCTAAACAACGGCCCATCCCTTTCATAGAGCTAAACAACGGCCCTTCCCTTTCATAGAGCTAAACAGCGGCCCATCCCTTTCATTGAGCTAAACAACGTCCCGTCCCTTTCATAGAGCTAAACAACGGCCCGTCCCTTTCATAGAGCTAAACAACAGCCCGTCACTTTCATAGAGCTAAACAACGGCCCGTCCCTTTCATAAACAACGGCCCGTCCCTTTCATAGAGCTAAACAACGGCCCGTCCCTTTCATAGAGCTAAACAACGGCCCGTCCCTTTCATAGAGCTAAACAACGGCCCGTCCCTTTCATAGAGCTAAACAACAGCCCGTCCCTTTCATAGAGCTAAACAACGGCCCATCCCTTTCATAGAGCTAAACAACGGCCCGTCCCTTTCATAGAGCTAAACAACGACCCGTCCTGATTTCATAGAGCTAAACAACGGCCCGTCCCTTTCATAGAGCTAAACAACAGCCCGTACCTTTCATAGAGCTAAACAACGGCCCGTCCCTTTCATAAACAACGGCCCGTCCCTTTCATAGAGCTAAACAACGCCCAGCCTCTTTCTTAGAGCTAAACAACGGCCCGTCCCTTTCATAGAGCTTAACAACGGCCCGTCCCTTTCATAGAGCTAAACAACAGCCCGTCCCTTTCATAGAGCTAAACAACGCCCCGCCTCTTTCATAGAGCTAAACAACGGCCCATCCCTTTCATAGAGCTAAACAACGGCCCGTCCCTTTCATAAACAACGGCCCGTCCCTTTCATAGAGCTAAACAACGGCCCGTCCCTTTCATAGAGCTAAACAACGCCCCGCCTCTTTCTTAGAGCTAAACAACGGCCCGTCCCTTTCATAGAGCTAAACAATGGCCCGTCCCTTTCATAGAGCTAAACAACGGCCCGTCCCTTTCATAGAGCTAAACAACGCCCCGCCTCTTTCATAGAGCTAAACAACGGCCCATCCCTTTCATAGAGCTAAACAACGGCCCGTCCCTTTCATAGAGCTAAACAACGGCCCGTCCCTTTCATAGAGCTAAACAACGGCCCGTCCCTTTCATAGAGCTAAACAACGGCCCGTCCCTTTCATAGAGCTAAACAACGGCCCGTCCCTTTCATAGAGCTAAACAACGGCCCGTCCCTTTCATAGAGCTAAACAACGGCCCGTCCCTTTCATAGAGCTAAACAACAGCCCGTCCCTTTCATAGAGCTAAACAACGGCCCGTCCCTTTCATAAACAACGGCCCGTCCCTTTCATAAACAACGGCCCGTCCCTTTCATAGAGCTAAACAACGGCCCGTCCCTTTCATAGAGCTAAACAACGGCCCGTCCCTTTCATAGAGCTAAACAACGCCCCGCCTCTTACATAGAGCTAAACAACGGCCCGTCCCTTTCATAGAGCTAAACAACGGCCCGTCCCTTTCATAGAGCTAAACAACGGCCCGTCCCTTTCATAGAGCTAAACAATGCCCCGCCTCTTTCATAGAGCTAAACAACGGCCCTGCCTTTCATAGAGCTAAACAACGGCCCGTCCCTTTCATAGAGCTAAACAACGGCCCGTCCCTTTCATAGAGCTAAACAACGGCCCGTCCCTTTCATAGAGCTATTGTTCATTGGTTAGAGCTCTAACCAATAGTGCAAAAAAGGTGTTAGGTGAACAATAGGTAAGTAAAGAAATAAAACAACAGTAAACAGACAGGCTATATACAGTGGAGGCTATATACAGTAGTGAGGTTATATACAGTAGAGAGGTTATCTACAGTAGAGAGGTTATATACAGTAGAGGCTATATACAGTAGAGAGGCTATATACAGTAGAGAGGCTATATACAGTAGAGAGGTTATATACAGTAGAGAGGCTCTATACAGTAGAGAGGCTATATACAGTAGTGAGGCTATATACAGTAGAGGCTATATACAGTAGAGAGGCTATAACAGTAGAGAGGCTATATACAGTAGAGAGGCTACATACAGTAGAGAGGTTATATACAGTAGAGAGGTTATCTACAGTAGAGAGGTTATATACAGTAGAGGCTATATACAGTAGAGGCTATATACAGTAGAGAGGCTATATACAGTAGAGAGGTTATATACAGTAGAGAGGCTCTATACAGTAGAGAGGCGATATACAGTAGTGAGGCTATATACAGTAGAGGCTATATACAGTAGAGAGGCTATAACAGTAGAGAGGCTATATACAGTAGAGAGGATATATATAGTAGAGAGGTTATATACAGTAGAGAGGCTATATACAGTAGAGAGGCTATATACAGTAGAGAGGCTATAACAGTAGAGAGGCTATATACAGTAGAGAGGTTATATACAGTATAGAGGCTATATACAGTAGAGAGGTTATATACAGTAGAGAGGTTATATACAGTAGAGAGGTTATATACAGTAGAGAGGCTATATATAGTAGAGAGGTTATATACAGTAGAGAGGTTATATACAGTAGAGAGGCTATAACAGTAGAGAGGCTATATACAGTAGAGAGGTTATATACACTAGAGAGGTTATATACAGTAGAGAGGCTATATACAGTAGAGAGGTTATATACAGTAGAGAGGTTATATACAGTAGAGAGGCTATATACAGTAGAGAGGTTATATACAGTAGAGAGGTTATATACAGTAGATAGGCTATATACAGTAGAGAGGTTATATACAGTAGAGAGGATATATACAGTAGAGGCTATATACAGTAGAGAGGTTATATACAGTAGAGAGGTTATATACAGTAGAGAGGCTATATACAGTAGAGAGGCTATATACAGTAGAGAGGTTATATACAGTAGAGAGGCTATATACAGTAGAGAGTCTATATACAGTAGAGAGGCTATATACAGTAGAGAGGCTATATACAGTAGTGAGGCTCTATACAGTAGAGAGGCTATATACTGTAGAGGCTCTATACAGTAGAGAGGCTATATACAGTAGAGAGGCTATATACAGTAGAGAGGCTCTATACAGTAGAGAGGATATATACAGTAGAGAGGCTATATACAGTAGAGAGGTTATATACAGTAGAGAGGCTATATACAGTAGAGAGGCTCTATACAGTAGAGAGGTTATATACAGTAGAGAGGCTATATACAGTAGAGAGGCTATATACAGTAGAGAGACTATATACAGTAGAGAGGCTCTATACAGTAGAGAGGCTATATACAGTAGAGAGGCTCTATACAGTAGAGAGGCTATATACAGTAGAGAGACTATATACAGTAGAGAGGCTCTATACAGTAGAGAGACTATATACAGTAGAGAGGCTATATACAGTAGAGAGGCTATATACAGTAGAGAGGCTGTAAAAGTAGCGAGGCTATATACAGTAGAGAGGCTGTAAAAGTAGCGAGGCTATATACAGTAGAGGCTATATACAGTAGAGAGGCTGTAAAAGTAGCGAGGCTATATACAGTAGAGAGGTTGTATACAGTAGAGAGGCTATATACAGTAGAGAGGTTATATACAGTAGAGAGGATATATACAGTAGAGAGGCTGTAAAAGTAGCGAGGCTATATACAGTAGAGAGGCTATATACAGTAGAGAGGTTATATACAGTAGAGAGGTTATATACAGTAGAGAGCCTATATACAGTAGAGAGGCTATATACAGTAGAGGCTATACACAGTAGAGAGGCTATATACAGTAGAGAGGGTATATACAGTAGAGAGGATATATACAGTAGAGAGGCTGTAAAAGTGGCGAGGCTATATACAGTAGAGAGGCTATATACAGTAGAGAGGCTATGTACAGCTATATACAGTAGAGAGGCTATGTACAGCTATATACAGTAGAGAGGCTATGTACAGCTATATACAGTAGAGAGGCTATATACAGTAGAGAGGCTGTAAAAGTAGCGAGGCTATATACAATAGAGAGGCTGTAAAAGTAGCGAGGCTATATACAGTAGAGAGGCTGTAAAAGTAGCGAGGCTATATACAGTAGAGAGGCTATATACAGTAGAGAGGCTATAAAAGTAGCGAGGCTATATACAGTAGAGAGGCTGTAAAAGTAGCGAGGCTATATACAGTAGAGAGGCTGTAAAAGTAGCGAGGCTATATACAGTAGAGAGGCTGTAAAAGTAGCGAGGCTATATACAGTAGAGAGGCTGTAAAAGTAGCGAGGCTATATACAGTAGAGAGGCTGTAAAAGTAGCGAGGCTATATACAGTAGAGAGGCTATATACAGTAGAGAGGCTATAAAAGTAGCGAGGCTATATACAGTAGAGAGGCTATATACAGTAGAGAGGCTATATACAGTAGAGAGGCTCTATACAGTAGAGAGGCTATATACAGTAGAGAGGCTATATACAGTAGAGAGACTATATACAGTAGAGAGGCTATATACAGTAGAGGCTATATACAGTAGAGAGACTATATACAGTAGAGAGGCTATATACAGTAGAGGCTATATACAGTAGAGGCTATATACAGTAGAGATACTATATACAGTAGAGAGGCTATATACAGTAGAGAGGCTATATACAGTAGAGAGACTATATACAGTAGAGAGGCTATATACAGTAGAGGCTATATACAGTAGAGAGACTATATACAGTAGAGAGGCTATATACAGTAGAGGCTATATACAGTAGAGAGGCTATATAAAGTAGCGAGGCCGTTGTAAAGTAAGCATTTCACCTGTTATATTCGGCGCAAGTGACAAATAAACATGGATTTGATTTGACTTGTTTGTTTTTAGCTTAAACGGTTAGGGTTATTAGAGACAATTTCATCACAATGTTCTTGATCCTCTCACGTGTAGAAAATGGCTGCTTTCAGATGTCTGATTTCCCCTGTCATGGAATAGACACAAACTTTATATCTGTGGAAAAGGGGGCTTGAGCTGTAGCCACGACAAGAAAAGGTAAGTCTCTAGCATAAACACTGGGGGAGCTATTCAATATTCTAAATGACATCTCCGTGTGACGCTATGTAGCATCAGTCGACTTTGGACGCCTCCCCTCTTGGCTTACCAGGTCACCATCATAGAAATTACATTGAGTTGACCGACTGGCCAACGACCACCACCATCATTAATCACTCTGTCTGGCATCCATACACGGACGGACGGACTGACGGACAGACAGACTGACAGACAGACAGACAGACGGACAGAGACAGACAGGGAAGCAGGCAAACAGCCAGACAGGGAGATACTCAGACAGGCAGACAGATGGACAGGGAGATACTCAGACAGCCAGACAGATGGACAGGGAGATACTCAGACAGGCAGACAGATGGACAGGGAGATACTCAGACAGCCAGACAGATGGACAGGGAGATACTCAGACAGCCAGAGAGATGGACAAGGAGATACTCAGACAGCCAGAGAGATGGACAAGGAGATACTCAGACAGCCAGACAGATGGACAGGGAGATAGACAGCCAGACAGATGGACAGGGAGATACTCAGACAGCCAGACAGATGGACAGGGAGATACTCAGACAGCCAGACAGATGGACAGGGAGATACTCAGACAGCCAGAGAGATGGACAGGGAGATACTCAGACAGCCAGACAGATGGACAGGGAGATACTCAGACAGCCAGAGAGATGGACAAGGAGATACTCAGACAGCCAGAGAGATGGACAAGGAGATACTCAGACAGCCAGACAGATGGACAGGGAGATACTCAGACAGCCAGACAGATGGACAGGGAGATACTCAGACAGCCAGACAGATGGACAGGGAGATACTCAGACAGCCAGACAGATGGACAGGGAGATACTCAGACAGCCAGACAGATGGACAGGGAGATACTCAGACAGCCAGAGAGATGGACAGGGAGATACTCAGACAGCCAGACCGATGGACTGGGAGATACTCCGTCAGCCAGACAGATGGA